>NC_057798.1:537136017-537436017 GCF_018294505.1 Triticum aestivum
TTCGACCCTAGCGCTCCAACACAAGTCTGTTTCGTCCGTTTTGCGGTACGCCACACCCCTCCCGATCAACAGGACCCCCGTTTCGACCGTAGCGCTCCAACACTAGTCCGTTTCGTCCGTTTTGTGGTACGCCACACCCCTCCTGATCAACAGGACCCCCGTTTTGACCGTAGGAGGTCCGTTTCCTCCATTTTGCGGTACGCCACACCCCTCCCGATCAACAGGACCCCATTCCGAACGTAGGAGGTCCGTTTCCTCCCTTGTGTGGTACGCCAGGCCTCGTTTCCATCGCCTGTTCCGTCCAAGCCCTCCTGATGAAAACGACCACGCATTCCGTTCCGACCCAGCCGGTTGGCTCCCCATGAACACGATGACGGCGCTGTTTCTCTGTTCCGACCCAGCCATGTACGTATGCGCGAGTAGGCGTTCGAGACCCTGCCCGTATGTACGTACGTGGCCGTATTTTCTTTCTTGCACCCTCACTGTTGTATGTACGTGTACATGCTACGTGCGCGCCTCTACTACGACACGTGCGCGCCTCTACATCCACCAGTATATATGTACGTACACGTTCGCGACCATAATGACAACGCTAGGTACGCTTCGACCAAGTGGGTCCTGACTGTCAGGCACTTCCTTGCGTGCGAAGATGTAGCTGGTGGGTCCTAGCAGTAAGGGGGGCGAATGGTTTTTTTTTGCCCGGACGCACTTCCTTGCGTGCGAAGATGTAGCTGGTGGGTCCCAGTAGTTAGGGGGGTGAATCGTTTTTTTTCGGACGCACTTCCTTGCGTGCGAAGGTGTAGCTGGTGGGTCCCAGCAGTCAGGGGGGAAACATTTTTTTCGCGAAATATGGTGGCCCGTCCGGTGGGTCCCCGCTGTCAGGTGGATGAATAATAATTATTTTGCACATAATAAGGAGGCACTTCCTTGCTGCGGCCGTGGACCCAGCTGTCAGCCTCTCCACGTACAGTACATGTCCGATGGAAGCCATTCCTTGACCTCGTTGACCATGCCGCGCCGAGAGCACCAGGGCGGTGAACGACGGCGAGGCCTAGGAAGGGGACGACGCAGAGCCGGGGAAGACGCGGCAGTGGATGCCCACGCATAGAGGAGTACGAGGGTTCACTGGTTCGCTGCGGTGTGAGGTTGCCGTCGCCGCAGAATAACAGGGGGTGTGGGTGAGTAGAGGGATGGTCTGGCTAGCGGTGGGAGTAGTAGGAGGCGGTGAGGCCTCCGCCGCATCGTAGCCAGCCACAGGAGGCAGGAGCACGAGGCATGACCAACGCTAGTTTGGGCGGCTGGAGCAAGAAGACCAGAGGTTGAAGAAGCACTACGGCCGTTGGATGGACATCGTACGGTCGCTGGAGCTAGAATCGTGCATATTGACTAAGTTGACAAAGCCCTCTGTCCCCGTCAACTTAGTAGGCCCACAAGTCAGCCTGCCACTATACTGGGTCCCAGTTAACAGGGGGAGCATTCCTTTTTTTGTGCGTAATAAGGAGGCACTTCCTTGCGTACGATGATATAGCTGGTGGGTCCAAGCTGTCAGAGCCGGCCGCGGGGAGGAGGGAGCAGGCAGTCCCGCCGACGCTTGTTTGAGCGGCTGGAGCAGGAAGAGCAGAGATTGAAGAAGCATGACGGCCGTTGGATGGACATCCAATAGTCACTGCTTGTGCGTCAACCTTTTTTTAGGAAAGCGTCAAATCTGTGGAAAAGAGCATACAACCCCTCTGCCATTATTTTTAATAATTTATAGCCCATTTGCTAATTCCTAAGGTTTTTTTTGGAGCTCATATTCTTTTTGTTAGCATTACAACACATATCATGGCCACGGTTAAAAACTTATACGAAATTTTGCATATTTCGGTGCGATCCGAACTGTTTTTAATCCCGAAATTCTGACTCACATTCAAACTGATTTTAAAAATAAATGTATATCAATATAAAATCCAACAAATTCTCCACGCATAAAAATTAATGTAATTTAAAATCTCGAAATGAAAAAAAAGATATTTGAAACTAATTGCCGGTTTGATGTGTTTTGAAAATGTACAGCCCATTTCTCATTACTGATGGGCCATTTTCTCGGCCAGCCGAATGAAAGCTCTCCTCGTCTTGAAAGATTTGCAGCCCAACAGGCCTGACAAAGCGACTTACTTGGCAAATCACAAAAAATTGGGTTGTGGCCGTGGATCCAGCTGTCAGCCTCTCCATGTACAGTACTCTTCCGATGGAATGTCGTTGACCACATTGACCATGCTGCGCCGAGAGCACCAAGGCAGTGGATGATGGCGAGGCCTAGGAAGGGGACGACGTGGAGCCGGGGAAGACACGGCAGTGGATGCCCACGCGGAGAGGAGTACGAGGGTTCACTGGTTCGGCTGCGGTGTGAGGCTGTCGTCGCTGCAGGGCCTGGCTAGCGGTGGGAGTAGTAGGGGGCGATGAGGCCTCAACGGCAGCACAGCCGGCCACTGGAGGAAGGAGCAGGCGGTCTCCCTGGCGCTAGTTTGGTCGGGTGGTGCAAGAAGAGCAGCGATTGAAGAAGCAGCAGGACCGTTCGATTCAAATCCAACGGTTACTGCTGTTAGAATCATTTGTTGACTAAGTTGACAAGCCCTGCGTACGCATCAACGTAGTAGGCCCACAGGTCAGCCTCCCAACCGGTGCGCCCCAGATGTCAGTGGAAGGAATCATTTTTTTCGCATAATAAGGAGGCAGTTGATTGCGTGCGGCCAGGCCAGCGGAGGGAGTAGGATGGGCTGAGGAAGCCTGCACGACATCACAACGGGCCACAAGAGGAGGGAGCAGGCAGTCCCGCCGACGCTAGTTTAGGCGGCTGGAGCAGGAAGATCAGAGATTGAAGAAGCACGGCGGCTAGAATCGTGTGTTCACTGACAAAGCCTTGTGTAAACAAGTCAGCCGCCCGTTTTCCATTTTTAGAATTGCCGGCCATTTTCTGGTCAGTACCAGGGTCAAAAAATTAACTAAATATGTGGGAAATTTTTGCTGGGGAACGAAATATTCTTAATCCAAAAATAAATAGCCATACTAAAAAATTTAAAATAAATTAGTACTATGTCATGTTAAATCCAATGAAATAGGTATAAGATATCAGTGAAGAACAAAATTCAAAAAAAACTAATATCCCATTTGCTATAAATTTTTTGGAATTTTCAACCCCTTTTGATATTACTTTTAACAGACATTGACCATACTCTTTGGCCAGGATGGAATGCATCCCTCCTCGTCTTGAAAGATTTGCAGCCCAGTAATTCGAAGAAAACAAATAGGCCTAGCTTGGGTATTCTTCAAAAAGAAATACTGGGCTACCTATTTTCCCAAAGAACTGGTGTATGAGCATTTAGCTTTATTTATTTACTTACTTATTTATGTTTAGGGGACCATGAGCATGTACCTGGGCCGGATTCATGTGAGAGCCTCCCTTCCAGTTAATTATGTGCTTCTCTATTGGGCCTTCATCAGTGTGCTGCATCTTATCAACAAGTGGAAAATGTGTTCCGTACGAAAAATAGTATGAGCTACGTACGGTACGGGGCATTAAAGGATCGAACCGTGCAACGACTTCCAAAACATTGTGTTTGTCGTTCTAACAACACATTTATTCAACCAACAGACAAAATATACTACTAATTGTACATTGAAAATAGCAGCAGCAACAACCAGGGCTGGGGGTGCAACAGAAGCAGTAAGCAGGCGGCCAGAAGAGTGAAGACGCGGCTCTCTCTTCCAAACCAAACATCAGCCATCATTACAAAAGGGCTACCAAAAAAGAACAAGTGTATGCATCAAACTAAATAAAGATCCTACTACACCAAGTGTACGCATCTAACTAACTGGCTCAGTTAGACGTTACTATTTATTAAGCTGTGGAGATTGGCTGACGGCTTGAACCAGATGGGTGCCTGACGGGGGAAACTCCAGCCAGCAGGTCGAAGTCTGATACTTGCGACCCTCTCTCCTACTTTGGGCTGCAGAGCGTGGCGGCACATATCAGGGTATGGTGCATGCATAGACGCATGGTACGCTGTGTACACACAGTTTTGCCTGATGAATGAAACCACGCTGCCATCATGATCCTTGCCATCAGTTATCTCCTGGTTAATCGGATAATTTAGTCTGACAAACAGAGAGCATGTACCAAGGCTACTTACCAGCCTCCAGTCAAAAATTCCCGAAGGCCCAGAGAAGCTGGGATCCTGCTCAAAGACCTTGTAGTGACTGTGATTGTATTCCGCGAAACAACATGTCCGGTACGTGCGAATGATCATCAATCTTTCGCCGTTGTCTGAACGAGCCAGGAACCACCTGCAACTGCCATGCCACTTTTCTTTGAAAGGTTCTAGGATTAGGAAGGGTAGGGACACCAGGCGGCCTACAACATCATATCAAGTTGGAGTCAAATAAAAAAGGGCTCTTGATTTAGTCAATCTTAAGAACAGCATGTTATGAGCATGAATATTTTTTCAGTAAATGTTGACAGTAATATAAGCAAGCCATCATGATATCATAGGAAAGTAACATACTGCTGTAACAGCCGTTTGTAGCGATGACTGGAGTAGGCCAGCAATACGTCCAGCCATAGAAGGAGTCGACAACGTAAATGAAGCCCTTGTGTTCAATGGCATCAGAGAACCATGGAGGATGTATGATCCTGCGATGGACATGCAGATTTATCCACTTACCGCAGTGACCTGTCAGATAGGCGAGACCGCGGTTGAAGAACGCAATTAGCCTGAAATCTTTATAATTCGCAGATCTTGTGGGCACTTGGCAGATTACAACCTTGAGCAAATCAAACTTGGTATCATGTTGGCTACTATAAGATTCCGAGTATTCTGGGCCGCGGTGCCAAAGCAGTGCAGTGTTAATCAAAGGAAGGGGGATCAATCGTCGGGTGTAGACCTCCACGAGCATCCAGCTACCGCAACCGTCGATGAGCACCATCCAATACGTGTTCATGCCGACCCAGTACATACCGTTAATGTAGCTGAGGCTGACGGGGATCGGATAGCAGTGAAGGGGGTTGATGCTCGCCACCCTACAATCATTATGCTGCGTGACACGCCGTTTCTGAAGATCAGGCGACATCAACAAGCAAGGAGCTGGCTTAAAAAGCTCCGGCCTGAGGGCTTTGAGTAAATGGTACAGCCCCGACGAGCACGCGGCGAGCGGCCTGGTACTGATATTCTCCACACGCGAAACAATGAACTTGATTACCTCTGTGGGGAGCGAATTCCAGCCACTCTTTCGGCGAACGCTGCTCAGTTCTGCCATTGTTAGTGCTTGGGTTTCAGACGAGGGGGGGAGGCGCCTTAGCGGGGATGGAAGCTCGGACGAGATTATGTGCAGACAAAGATGGAGAAGCAATATGTGCTGCGGGAAGTGGACAGGTGATGATGACTATAGCACGCCGCTTGACTTACGAGACACATACCAGCTGCGTAGGGTCATATCGATGCCAGACAACTTGCTTGAGTGATCACAGTACTGGTACTCCCTACAGTACCTACTATAGTACTATGCCCTAGCTTGCTAGACTAGAGTAGTAGAGTAGGACTCTGCTCTACTACTAGCACCAGAGGAGTAGTATGTTCTAATCTAAAATAGTTACAAACTTCAATGCCCGATCGTGGAACGACTATGAACCGTGCTCAAAGACCGTGTCTACGTGGTGTTTGGACTTATATGCAAAAAAATAGCAAGATGCCCGTGCATTGCACGGACACCATCATCACCAACTCGGTTTTTTCTCTACTCCTACTCCTATAAAAGACTCAGTTGGTGATGATGGAGGCCAGGAGGTGTGTTCAGCCGGGCGTGCAGCAAATGGCGCATCGATTTGTTATAAAAAAGATAGTAGAGATAGAGACATAGGGAGGAGCACGAGGTAAGGCCTTATCTGTAAATGTGGAGAGAGGTGCGGGTATCTTTTGTAAAATTGTCATAGTTGGCTTTCTATCCGTCAGATATAGATCGGACGGTCTATATTACAAGATGGCAGGCATACCATCATCACCAACTCAGTTTTCTATAAGAGTAGATATATATAGATATAGATAGATAGGGACTAGGGAGTACTAGTAAGGACACCATCTACTGCTTCGTGTGCTACTCCTGCGCTCCATTCGTCGACCACAACGTCCCCTACAGTCACTCCCTCCTGCGCTCCATTCGGCGGGTGCTTTTGAAATCTGGGGAGCACACTCTCACGACTGCTGGCAGCCACGACTTCACCGATGAAGACTTCTTCCCCGACCTCGGCAGCCTCTTCCTCAATGACATGGGCGAGAACCTCAACGCCAATGGTGCTGCTCCCGTTGCACCGTATGTGTTTCTGTCCTTCCTGTTCGAAATCGTGGTAGAATTCATGTTTCTACTCTGTATCCTACTACTATGCTAGTCCACATGATTAATTTCATCTCTGTTATAGCTGTCATGATTTATTTTGTGCTTATTCGGATTAAATCTCGTAGTAACTTGCTCATATATTCAACTGGCGCAACGTCCCCTACAGCCACTCCCATTTCATGGATGGCCTGGTCGATGCCTCCAAGGAGCCCTTCGTCCACTGCTATGAGTGCCCGATGCCGTTTTGTGGCTCGCCGGCGGACATGGTGCATCACCTCACGGATGCGTGCAACGGTCACTGTTGGCCCTTGGCGGAGAACATCAAGTACGACACGTGCTACCGGTTCACCATGTCGGAGTCGCTAGAGGATCACCGCCGCCTGCTAGTCTCGGAGGAGGATGGCAGCGTCTTCCTCTTGATCGTGGGCACCGGTGAGGCCCGCGCAGGCTGCCGCCCCATCTCTGTATTGTGCGTCAGGGGGGTCGCCGCTGACGCTTACACTGACACGAGGCAGATGTACGGGTGCGTGGTCAATGTTACTACCCCTCCGAGTTGTGTGGATGGCGACACCGGCCTCATCGGACAGACTTGGACTCTGGAGAGCTGGGACTATCCCGCCAATGTGGACTTGGAAAACCCATGGCATCCGTTCCATCCTCTACCCGCTGACTCGGTGCACGGGGACTCCAAGGAGGTTCACCTGGACATACGCATTATCAAGTGCACTTAGAAAACATGTAGTGTGTGTGTGGGCGCTTATGGCCCGTGTCTTTGCTGCTTTTGATTCTGTAAGCTTGTCGTTAAACTTGAGTGGCTTTCGCCGCAGTCCTTCCTTTGAACTGCTCCTCTCAGTGAGCTAATGTAAGACACTTTGGGTTTCATATCACAAAATGGAACCGGGGAGGAGCCTCCCTGTTCTTCTAAAAAAATACGCATTATCAAGTTAAATGTTGATCATTAGTCTTCGCTCAATGTAATCCGCTGTCTAAGCATGTGGAGACTTCCATGCATGATCTTGCTCTATTGGAGTATGGCGCATGAATAAAAGTGTATCCGTTTATGGTTTAGTCTAGAATCTAGGTGAAAGACTTACGATGAACCATTTCTTACATCTCCTCTGCCCCCTTGCAAGTCATCCTGATTTAATCCCTCCGTCTAGGTGTATAAGGGCATGGTTAATATTACTTAATAGTATAGCCAACTGTTGACTATAAGAAAGTTCCATGTCATCTGTAGCCAACATGTATAACAATCATACTCAAAAACTAGTTCTTAAAGATCATTTCTTGCAAAGCACAATAAGTGTTATTTCTTCACAAGTTTTGGATGCAGGTTGAACAGTTGAACGCTTTTGTTTGCAAAAGATACATTTTTATCTGTTTCACCCGGATGTTTGTGAGCTCTAGAGATGATATAATATCCGAAGAAACCTATCGATACCCGTTACACATGAGATGACCCCCACATCCTTTGTCAAATTAAACAACTCCCCGATCAATGCATTTCACTCTTCGGTGCAACGCACGGGCACCTTACTACTATAGATTAGTACGACCAAAAATTGAACTAACATTATATATAGTACAATAAATACTGATGCATGTCACCTAAAATTATATCATTCAAAACTATGTTCAAATACGAATCCAACGATATAGTTTTTGTTGACATGCACTAACATTTTGTCAGTTAAGTCTTCAGTCAAATTCAATGGGGGACTAATAAACCACGACCGATGTAGTACAAGTGTAGAGGGCGGCGCTGCATGGGAGTCTCACCTCTCACCCCGCTCGTGGCGCGGTAGTAAAGCCGTCATATCACAAAACCCAACCACTCCCAGTAATAAATGGCCTGGTAAAATAAATGGACAAGCAACCATCACATCCCTCCGTCTTTTTTGCATTTCATCTCTCTACATTTACTTTCTCCGGTTCATCTCCCACACTCGATCCCTAGCTACTACTCCTAGGGCCAGTTCTTTTGGCAGCTT
Source organism: Triticum aestivum (assembly GCF_018294505.1). Lineage (NCBI taxonomy): Eukaryota > Viridiplantae > Streptophyta > Magnoliopsida > Poales > Poaceae > Triticum > Triticum aestivum. Next base: position 537,144,378 of record NC_057798.1, read on the forward strand.
CCCCAGCATTTCCCACAAGACTAGTCACAGTGGAGAGTAACAATAAGGTGCCTCACTCATTTATTTGGGCTTCTAAACTACTACTTCGTCCTGGTTTATTCCTCACCATTGTAATTTGTGCTAAATTTTGACCAAAGATTTAACTGATAAAATGTTACTCAAAACACTTAGGCGTGGTGCATCTAGGTGTGTAAGTCATCTTACAAAAACCAAATAATCCCAAAACACTTAGGTGCGCTGCATTAACTTTTACCTCGTTTCTTGTTTCTTGACATATCAACCAATAAGAGATAAAGAGTGTGCATGCTTTTAATGACTTGAGATATCAAACACGACATGCAGTGGTTAGTTCATTGCATGCAATACTATTAATTAGCAAATAAACATTAATGTTTCTCGTTTTCTCCTCCTCCTTGGTCACGGTGCACAGCCTAAGATGACTTACTCACCTAGACGGATGGAGTAGTGCATGTGACATGCACTAACATTTCATTAGTTAAATTTATGATCAAAATTTGACATAGATTACAATGGGGACCAATAAACCAGGACGGAGGTAGTAGTTATGGGATTACTAATCTAGAAGCCTAAAAGAACTGGCCCCTGGTACTCCTACTAGTAGTAGTACTCAAGTTGGAATTCCAATTGCACGGCATTGTTAGGCAAAAAATTCGATACAGGGTGTAGGAAGCGGTTTGGGAATTTGCATGCCTTTCCAACCAGTGAGATGCTCCATACAAAGTACGACAGAGAAATAACCACAGAGAAGGAAGCTAAAAGTAAACAATCAAACAAGCATTTTTGCATTTGTTTTGCATTGAATCGTTTCACAAGCTTGACTAGTGATGTTTTTCTACTTTTACAAAAACCGCATCGTAATGTTAAAACGTGCATTTGCACGTACATAAGTAATAGTAGTACTCCCTCCGTCTAGGTGTACAAGTCTTCCCTCCTTCTTGGTCACCGTGCACAACCAAAGATGACTTATTGACCTGGACGGAGGGAGTAGCACAGTCTGCAAGCATATATCAAGAGAGACGTGTAGTCCGATAGTATATAGTAAAGTTTGTGCTATATGCACGTACTTGCAAAATGCGTAATAATACACAACGTTTCCAAACTTTCCCTTTTACATACTTAAATAAGGACGCTAAAAATTCCTGAACGTTCAGGATTTATCATTTGCGTCCCAAAACTAATAAGATCGCCTTACGAAACAAAAATTATACTCCTCCTAAAAGCCATGGCGCTCGCAGGAGCGCTTGCGGCGCGCCACGAGTGCCCTGGTGCGCAGCTTTTTCCCAGCGCGCTGACACAACGCCTCTTCATCAGCCTCGCAACTCGCGAGGTGCTGATTGGCGGCTTGCCGGCGGGCGAGCGCGATCTCACCGGTGTGGTGATCCGGCGCCAACAGGTACTCCTCCTGGCTAGAAGCGTGCACCCGGTCCACGTACCGCCAAGCGTAGATGAGGCGCTTGGGCCCGACTGCACTCAGGGCGTCGGCACGGGCGTCCTCCGCCACCCTCACGGCCCTCGCACGAGCCTTCTGCCAAAGAACCAATTGCTTGACTCTCTCGGACGCGACATAGATCTCCCAGAAAGCTTGTTGCACGGTGCGCTTCTCTTCCGCGGCCTTCTTCTCTGCCTCTATTTTGGCACGCTCTGCTGGAGGCAAAGCCTCCCACAAGGCGACATCCATTTCTTTCCAAAGCTCCTCAAGGCTGGGGGGACTCGGCGGGCGGCGTGGCGTTCTCCTTGTAGCGGGGAGCCGATACGTCCTCCGACGCGCGTGCTGGTGAGATTGGGAACGCCGACGTGTCCACCTCGACGCGTCGCGGCGAGGAGCGGAACACCGACGCGTTCTCCTCGACTAGTGGCGGCGAGGAACGGAATGGCGACACGTTGCATCGCAGCGAGGAGCGGAACACCGACGCGTCCTCCTCAACTAGTGGCGGCGAGGAACGGAACAGCGACGCATCGCGTCGTGGCGAGGAGCAAAACGCCAATGCGTCCTCCTCAACTAGTGGCGGCGAGGAACGGAACGGCGACGCGTCGTGTAGCAGCGAGGACCGGAACGCCAACGCGTCCTCCTCGACTAGTGGCGGCGAGGAACGGAACGGCGATGCATGACCGTCCGTGCGATGCAGCGAGGGGCTCCTAGGGCTTGGGAGGGGCGATGCCATGGTGGTCGACGTGAGAGGGAGGGGGAGGAGATAGCGATGAACGTGAACGTGAGGGGGAGGAGATAGCGATGTCATGGGAGCGCAGTATTTATAGCGAGCAATGGCACACCTACGTAAGATATGGACTGAGCTGCATTGACTTAACTGCAGGTCCAGTTGCGTCACTGACATGTGGGCCAGTACACTGCTGGGCCCTTATGTTAGTGACCCAATGCACCTGAAGTTAAGTAAAAGCTACGTGGGCATATTTGTTGGAGTAAATTACGGGGGAGTGAAGGGGTGGAAATATTGCTGGTCACAACGGATTGGACGAGCGTGGGGGGAGGAGAGTCATGCATGCAGATTTTTTCACACGGGGCGGAGTGGTGGGACCGCCGGAGGGAGAAGGAGATTTTGGCAGGCATATTGTTTCCACAAATGGAGAGGAAAAGATTTGGAGACAAACGGGCTTCCTGCAGGTATGGGGAACGGTGCATAATAAGTCATCTTGCATGCCGGGCTAGGTATAGTCTCAAGTCATTAAAAACATACACGCCCCACGCATGTTCATATTTCAAGGTGCACTAAATTATTGCATGCGATGATTAAGGCTGGCCATCATGGTGGTATCTTAGCTGGTATCATGCACACAGGAATAGCAAACATGTTGATGTGGCAAAGAATTAAAGAAGAGAGGGGGGTTAAAGTAACTAGTGTTCATGCATGCATTGGTAAACACATTTTTTGTGAAGAACGACAACATTAGTTGAGTACTTTTGCATACTTCAAAAACTATTCCACCGCCTCTACTATCTTGCTAAGAGTAGGTGAAATTTTTTAATCGAGCCCTTTAAACTAGAAGGGAGGTAGTGGTACTCTAATAGCTAGGTGTGTAAGTCATCTTACGAAAACCAAATAATCCCAAAACACGTAGGCGCGGTGCATTAACTTCTACCTCATTTCTTGTTTCTTGACATACCAACCAATAAGAGATGAGGGTGTGCATGCTTTTAATGACCTGAGACTATCAAACATGACATGCAGTGGTTAGTTCATTGCATGCAATACTATTTAATTAGCAAATAAACATTAATGTCTCTCGTTTTCCCCTCCTCCTTGGTCATGGTGCACAACCTAAGAGGACTTGCTCACCTAGACGGAGGGAGTATCAACATTCACAATGTCAAATCAATATTTTTACACTCATTATAAAATGTAGTTCTTATACTCATTATAATCAGTATTGTAGATATTGCTATTTTTAGTATAAATTTGGTCGTGGGATTTCATTGATGCCTACAAAGCATGGAGGAAGTGGAGCTTAGGGCTTGCATTGCCGGTTTCTACATAGGTATTTCTCTTCATAATCCTGTAATTTTAGAGACTGATTGCGCTTTTGTGGTAGCGTCTCTTGCATCGGGGACTATGACAGGTCTGCTATGCGTGACCTGAAGATGAAAGCGTTGAGCATCTCGAAGTTGATCAACAATCTTCAATTGTCAAAGATTAGCCGTTCGGCCAATAAGGTGGCACACCTAATCGCTAAGTATAGCTTTGACAATAGATTAGATGGTATTCTTGTAAATAATGTACCGCCCTGTGTGGTGAATATTGTATCGAATGAGTGTACTGGTGTGGCTGGTTAATTAATATAAGGTGGTGTTCAAAAAAGTATATATTTGGTCAAACACTTTGCAAATGGTTGACGGGAGTAAAAAGGACCAGAGGGAGTATCATGCATGCGGAGTAGGCAAAAAAATTGCTCATTTATAGCCGGTCAAAGTATCAAAGGGCGCGACCGCGCGAGGGAGGCGAAGGTCATGGGAGGCGCGACGGTTGACGGAATTAAGTGAAGTTACATCCACACGCCGGCATGGCGTGCGAATAGGCAGAAGCTATACCGTCAGGCCTACAATATGGGTCTAGTAGACATGACATCTAGTGGGTCCCGCATAGTTCTCAAGAACTCTTTGGGGGCTTGCAGCCATTTATCCACCGGGCAAGCCAGCAACACCACGCCGTTCGCACGCCCTACTCGTCCCCGTCTTGTACCTCACAATAGTTCACTCCCAGTCGTCCCGTCCTTTCACATTAGTTCGCTCCCAGTTTTTGCGGGGTACAACAGTTCAACTTCTCCTAACTCTCCTCCAAAATCCATGGCCTCCCAAATCTCCATGGTCGCCGCTGAGTACCAGGTTAGAGCCATCACCGACGATCAGTTCATCATCATCTACACACGTGGATCTGCGACGGTGAAAGCATGGCTTGCTCGCTTCCTACGCATGTTCAATAGTTCAACGGATGAGTGGGTCGCTGGGCTAGATGTTGAGTACACCACAGTCCTGGGACGAGAGAAGGATCTAAAGGAAGAAGAGAGGAAGAAGCCCGCCGTGATCCAGGTTTGCGTACATAACGTTTGCTTGGTCTACCACATATGCCATGCCAACGTTGAGTGCCAGGATTTTAAGAACTTCCTCAAGGACAAAAGAGTGAAATTCGTTAATGTAGGCTTTAAGAATGACAGGGATGTCCTGCATCGGATAGGTCTCGTTGTAGGCCAGCCCTTCGATCTCCATAAGGCAAGCTTGGTGTCCTCCTCTCAACCTTCAATGCTGACCCTGGCAGCAGCCATGATTGATCCTTCGTACGCTAAACTGAAGAAACCTCATCACGAGTTTCATCATGCATGGGAGTCGAAGACATTAGATGAAGATCACATCCTGTACGCAGCAATGGGTGCCTACCTTTGTTTAAATATCTACATGGGTTGGATGAAGAAGCAGAGCCCAGTGTCCGGTTAAAGCAAAGAAGCATCGGCGAAGAGGAAGAGGAAAAGGGACGAGGACGAAGTCGACGACGTGAACTCGGACTCCGAGTAGGTGGCAGTGTCGTCGCTCATGCTGGTTCTACTACAGTGTCAAGCGGGCTAGTTTCTTAGTTTATTTTCAAGGGTGTGTTGTGCTGAGACCCTAGCAGAACTGTGTTTATGTTCTTTCTCGTTATTTGAACTCTTTAGTACGTAGAGTAGTACTAGTACTATGTATTACTACTGTTCTTCTTGCAGTTGGTACTACTGCTCATACCTTCGTGTTCCTACTATACTTAATACGTTCGTACTAGTAGTATAATTTGGGTCAGTCGATTTGTGAAAGAAGTTCGATGGAGCGAAGGAAGAAGACGGCAGAAGAGGTGGAAGAAGCCCTTCTAGCCATCCATGTTGCATCAAACGGCTCACATGAGTCGACTGACCCAAATTGCTCCTTCAGATTGCAGGATCCACGTGGCATTCAAGGTCTCGAAGATAGATTCCGCGTCCGCACCCAGTTTGCGGGCTCGACATGCGCGCGACCGGATTCCGCCGCGACAGCCATCATGCACGCCTCCTCCGCGTGGGTGGAGACGACAATGACACGCTAGTTCCTCCTTGCCGGCATGCTGGAGCACGCGCTCGTCCTCCTCTTCGTACGCTGCATGCATAGAGGCGGCTCCACCAGCTGCTCGCGTGCTTGGCAGCGCGGTGGCATGGCAAGGAGGAACTGCAGACAATGCGAGCGGGCGAGCCTTTGGCTTCATGGCACAGGGATGGCGGCAACACGGCGGTGATGGGCGAGAAATTGTTGTCCGGAGCAGGCGGGCGCCGGCATGCGCAACGCCGGCGGCGGCATATTGATGAGTGCGTGTATGGGAGCTTACTTTAGTTTTATATGAGGTTGGTCAAACTTAAAAGAAAACCGTACTAGTACACGTAAACATTAGACTTAGGCAACGCTTTTATTAAAAAAAATGTGAAGTTAGTACCACATCCACGATACGGAATCCTGTGTAAGCGCGTGAACCGCGGCCGCGCGGTCGATCGAACGGTGCGTCACCGTGTCGCGCTCGAAGGACATCCACCGAACCTTTTTGTGTGTGTGAAAACAATCCTCAAATATTACTGAACTTTTTTTTCCTGGGAAAGTTCTTGACACTGCAATATTTCCATATATTTGAATTTAGCTCCAGTTTGTGTTTATTTGGATTTGGACGTTTTAGGTGCGCCCTAGTTTTTTTAATACTTATTTTGTGTGTGTGACTGTGAGAGAACGTGTGTATGTGTCCATATGTGTGTTGTGGCGGAAGGGCAATGTGGAGACGGTGTGCCTGTGATACAGACATAGAGAGGTGTGAATGTGCAAATGATCATGCATGAGTGAGACATAGACAGATGCCGATACATTGTGTATACATGAGAGAACGGTCTTCTAGTTTACTTGTGTGTGTGTGTGTGTGTGAGAGAGAGAGAGAGAGAGAGAGGAGCATCCGTAACACAACAACCATCTCTCTCGATTCGTCCGTCCCTCGCACGATCGCATGCAACATATGCATCAACGCACACATTTTGACACCCTCACTCGGCCCCTGCCCACCTCAAGGCCCGCACAATCTCTTTGTGAATACCCATTTCTCTCCTTAGGTTTGTTTTCGCTCAATATCCGACGCACAAACACACACACACACACACGCAGCACTCCCTCGAGCACACAATTCATCCCCATCCAAGGTTATACGGCGACCACTCTCGCTTGTGCTTCTTTGCACCCCAACATGCACAACACCTCAATCTTCAAAGAGCGCATCGATCAGATCAAAGACGGCGACCACACCGCACTAGAGAATGCGGGGTCATTTGGAAGCAGGGTGATGTGACGACGGCTGACTGACTCCTCCCCCACCCTCTCTCTCTCTCTCTTGCACAAAATTACCAATCCCTCTCTCCCTCGCACAAAATTGTCAATCCCTCAACCCATGAGATCCTTCCCCTCTCATCCATGTTTTTCCATCTCTCTCATCAAACATGTTGTCTCTTCTCCTTCCACGTATACAGAATCACGTATATTACATGTCTCCATCTTTCTCACAGACCTAACTTCTTCCTCTCTCTTTCCCTTTCTCTCTCTCTGTCTCGTTAGGTTTGTCTTCTACTCTCTCGTCCACATAGATACAATCTTTACCGCCCTATCTGCTCCATCTTCAAAAGCTCTCTCTGCACGTTTCATTCACACAATGGGATATGTCAAAATGTTGATTCTATAATGGCTGATGTAGAGTTTTGGTTGTTTTTGTTGCATCCTACAAAGTAATAACTATGAAATGCATTTAGATTCTCATTTGACTGGGATTATGTGAGTTTGAGCATGTTGTCAAGTACTATAGACCTTGTATACATCTTGGGATTCGACAATGATTGTAACTATTGAATTGTATAGACCATTACATTCGAAGTCAATAGCCTAATATATTTATTTCACAATTTCAACAAATGATTAGTTCACTACAAACTAAGAAAACAAATGTGTACTCCCTCGTTTTTATTTTAGTTCGCGTATTAGCATTGGTCAAAGTCAAGTTTTGTAAACTCTCAGAAAGCTTATAACAAAAAATATTAACATATACAATAACAAATAAATACCATTAGATTCATTATTGAATGTACTTCCACATCATACATATTTGTTATGGTAAATGTTTATATTTTTATATAAACTTGGTCAAACTTTAGGAAGTTTGACTTCGGTCAAACCTAATATGTAGAGTTTACTACTACTACTCGCTAGTTGCTTAGCCGAATCACTCAACACGCCACATGGGGAGTCCAGTGTCACAAAATTTTGAGGTCGGCGGGAAAATCTCCCGTGACCCTGATTCGAGCAGTGGGAAGTTACCATCATAGCCTTCGGAACAGGCCTACGGACGACGCTTGGTAGGGGGCTGTTTTCGTAACTTCAGGTTCACCCTACCCAGCCAGCCCCACTCCGGCACCCAGAGTAGTACACCTGAATACTCCCCATTTTCTATCCCCACCGCAAAATAGACTTCTCCACGGCACCGTATCCTTCGTGCTCCTCCCCTTTACATCGGCGCACTCGTCCACCGCAGCGCATCTGCCTCATCGACGACCTCGTACGCCGCACTGGAGCCGGTCCACCGTCGTCGTCATAGACGGAGCCTCTTCCCCGGCATCGTCTTCTACGGTCTCGGATCTGCTTCCCGGAAGCTGACGCCAAGCGCAGAAGTACCACCGTCGTGGACAATGAACTGACTCCCATTGCCGACCATGACTCACAGAGGCCGCCGCGACCATCGTTCTCCTCCCCGATTGGTAATGTGTGTATTGAATCACTTAGCAGTACATGTGCAGTTCCAATTTCGTTCATACCTACCCTTCAATTTTCGTGGGTGCTATTGTTCCCGTAAAAGTAATTGGTTATAGCCTCCATTGTCCAACAGAATATCAGCTTGTAATTGTGTGTCGCTCCTGTATCGCGCTGTGCTTGGGCAGGTTTTTCATCTGCAACCAGCAGTGTGACAAATGATGGAAAGGTTTTTAGAACTAGCAAGATGCCCATGCGTTGCACGCATCAAGATGCATTTGTATGAGTAGTTTATCTTGTGGGAGAAAAGGATGAACGAGGGAAGGCCTTATTTGCAAATCCGGAGAGGGGTACGGGTGTCTTTTTTTATCTATCTATGCTGAGAACTATCCTCTACTCTATAGTATCTACTTCTCGATCTCAGCACTGTAAACGCTTTTTTAAAGCGCCGTGCGTTGCGATTCTGTTGGAGATGCTCTAACATGGCAGACGAGTGCTTTAATGTTGCCCACAAGATGAGCGAGTATTACTAGTAGTATTTTTCTTGCCATGTTGAGATTTTAAAACCACGAGTGTGAACATGCAGAGGAGCAATGAAGACCAAACGCGGGATATTCGGGACATCTTCAAGGAGTGTGGCAAGTTAAAGAGGAGCTGCACCGAACCTGTAAAACGAGCTTGGGTAAGTAACACCCTTTCAATTACTTTCATTTAGCCTCGTGTTCTTCGATGTGTATATGTTGTAGTTTCTGTTTCTCTTAAGCGTGGTGTTCTTCGATGTGTAATAAGAAGAGTCTTAATCGTCGTAATGCTTTTGTTTTTAAATTGATGTAGGAAGTGGGTGTTCTCACCTTGTAGTATGTTTTTATATTTCTTTTCCTTTTGAATTCACTTCTCCGAGTTCTGTTTATCAGGCTTCTACTAAATGGATCTAGGTTTCTCTGAGTATTGATCTAAAAAAGAAGTAACTTCATGTCAGGATGCAGTTCCTGCGAGGAGGGAAGTATGGTCAACCTCGAGATCATGTTTCCAAAATGAGGCTGGATTACACACAAGGTGCCAGTTCCCTAATGATGCTGGATTAGACACAAGGTGCAAATTCCCAGATGATGCTGGATTACACACAAGCCAGGTGGAGTCGTCAGCTGTTCGTGTCCTCGTGGCATTAGTAAAGGCTGAAAGAAAGCGTGCAGCAGCCCTTGAGAATGTAGCTGAGTTCCTGAAGAAGCGAAAAGAGCAATCAGATGCTCTCTTCACCCAAGCCAAAGAAGAGATGGAAGAAGCCAGAAATAAGCTAGCAGAGGCAGAGCAGGCTAGGCGTCTCCTGCTATCTAAAACTGTTGTCAATACAAAATTTCCTTCATAATAGCTAGGTTCAAATGTTTATCCAGTCAGCATGCCTGTTGTGATGTCTGTGCATCTACTGATGTGGCACAAAATGTTTTTTTTCGGGTCATGTAATAACAGCAATTACTTTCCAAACAATAACAGACGAAGCATTGGACATGGTATAGTTCACGCGCAAGCCCGACATTCCAAGTTCAACTTCCACATCAAACTCATGTTCACAGATATCTGCACATTCATACATAATGTCCACAACCATGATTCACTTCAAAGCCAAAAAAATGTGAGGAGAGTTATAAATAAAGAAAAACCTCTACTAGTTCCTGCTACCAGTGCGAGCACAACAAGTCAAGACCATGCGTAAATTAATTATATTTTAGTCATTTTTTGTGTTCTAAAATGCCTGCCGGCTCGCGGAAGGACGTGTTGCCGGCACACGCGCGGATTCAATGAAGGCAGGCGGGGCAGTCTTAAGCTGGTTGCACGCGGCGAGGAGGCGTGCTCAGCCGGGCCTGCAGCGAGTGCGGCCCTCTTGGCCGGCGCGCCGGTTCAATGCCTGCGCTATGAGAGGTCGCGTCCGTGTCAGAGCAATCACTCCCTCCAGTCCTTTTTTGTTTGGGTATAACAAAATCTCGTTTTCCATTCACATTTTACAAGTAAAATTCATGGACAAACTTTGACCCAAAGTACGATGGGGACTAGTAAACCAGAATGGAGGTAGTAGTTTTTTTAATCAAAGAAGGGTTTCCCCTTCCGATTACTGAAAACCAGCATCTAAATCTAAACCATAGTATTTGCCCTAGAACTACCAGGTTCAACATCTCGTAACATAAACCCATACAACCATACGCCAAGGAGGTACGTAGTACTATGAATTCCATTTTCGCTCCATACCAATCGTTCTAAAAACTACTTACTACTTATAACGTGCCATTGAAAATCGGAACTCTTAACCCCGCTAAAAAACGATATTTTAAACGTGGCTACTCGATCTGTGGCAACTGGCGAGCCACCGCGCTCCAAGTCGTTCACCTGTGGTCCCGACCATCAACTCCTACAAAGGTGCTCCACCACGTACCCGGTACCCGCGAATGCAGCAATCGTGCACCTAGGGTTTTAGGGTTTATTTGTTAACGTCGCCTTTACGTAACACTCATGTGTGCGAGACAGCGAGAGGCCGACTGCGTGCGTGCGCCTCTTCTCTTCGTATATGTACTCCACCGTTTGTCTGGTGTCCAAAAAATTATAATAACTACTAGCAATGTGCCAATGCGTTGCCACACGATCAAAGTAGATTAATACATATTCACCGATTTGATAGAAAAAAAGTCTAGTTTTGAAATACGTATATCACTAAAAATATGTTATGTTTCACTCAAAATATATTCCTTTGGCGGTTTTGATGAGATAAGGGAGGAATGTTGTTGGTTTCAAGATTCGAGAAGTGGTATATGTCTAATTTCTACTCTTACTAGCAAGATGCCCGTGCGTTGCACGGAACATCAAGATCTTGTGGGAGAAAAGGATGAACGAGGGAAGGCCTTATCTGCAAATGTGGTGAAGAGTGTGGGTAAATTGCCATATTTTCCTTCCTATCCGTCAGATATAAATCGGACGACCTACATTGCAGGATGGCAGGCCCACCATCATCACCAACTCTATTTTTATCCCTACTCTTATAAAAAGCATTGTCGGTGATGATCGTGTGGCCGTCCGATCTATATCTGACGGATAGGAAGGAAACTATGGCAATTTTGCAAAAAGATACCCACACCCCTCTCCACATTTGCAAATAAGGTCTTCCCTCGTTCATCCTTTTCCCCCACAAGATAAACTACTCATACAAATGCATCTTGATGTTCCGTGCAACGCATGGGCATCTTGCTAGTTGTTGCAAAAAGCCCATGTGTGTGTGAGAGAGAGGGAGAGTGGAGGAGGACGGAGTGCATGTGTGACAAAGACACAAGTAGTGTGTGTGCGATAGGTATCAGCTTAAAATGAGGCGATAGTGTGTGTGTGCACGATCGAGAGGGCGTGTCTCAAGAAGGGAAGAAAAAGCTACATAGATACAAGGAGCGGGAGAGAGACATGTATGCGATGGTGGAAGCATGAGTGTGCGGGTGTATAAACCTATCTAGAGGCTAGCTAGTCGATAAATGTTTGTGAGAGAAATACGAGTCGGGGTGCGAAAGCAAGAGTTTTGTGTGTGTGAGAGAGAGACGGTAGTCGGGAAGGGGAGTGGAAGCAGGAGTTGTGTGTGTGTGTCTGTGAGAGAGAGAGAGGAGACGGTAGTCGGGGTTGTCTGATCGGTGTCAGTCTGGGATGGAGACGAAAAGGAGACCGCAACAAATGTTGTGTCTACAGGAGAGAGAGAGAGTAATTTTAGTGGTATGAGTCATATGTAGAGACATATAGGGTGTGTGAGAGAATCCCATAGAGAGAAAGACAAAGTGAAAGACGAGTGGAGACTGTGTGTGTGGCGGTGAAAAAGAAAGCTTAGGTACCGAGTGATACCAGAGAACAGTAGAGACGTGAGAGATAATGAAAACCGTGTAATGTATAATGATACGGAGAGTGTGACACTTCTCAAGGGAGACGTCGAGAGACCATGTTTGCGAGGATAGGAGAAACATGAAGTGAGCGTGCGGGTGAGCTGGAGAAAAGAGAGTGATAGCTACCTGAAGGAGCATGCATGCGAGAGAGATGGGCGTGAAAGGAGTGAACAAAAAAGGGATTCAAATATTTGAATTCGAGATGATGATACATGTAATCCATACTCGAACCAAAATTGATCTATCAAACATGCATACTCATATGAATTCACGCACATCTATGTTATTTAATATGTAGATATTACTGATCCATACATTTTAGTAGAACATAATTTGGTTAAATTTTTTCGAATTCAACCTTAAGATTTCGAGATCGTTGTATTTGTAAATCATATTATACATATAAAGGAGCAGAATTCTTTGTTGTGCTTTTGAAAGTATATATAAAAAAATGATGTATATAGAATGTAATTCCAATTGAAAATGGATCCCGCCCGAAAAAAATAGTAGAATACAAACGGGATTCGAATTGAGTTGGCACGGTAAACATGCACTGTGCAAAATTTGAACGAAGCGGGGAAAGTCGCAGTAACCGCCCGAAACCAAAATCTGCGAGATGGAAATCACTACTGCCTATCCCTGCCACGCAAAGCCTATCTGCTGGATATCTATAGGTTTCGATAGGGGTAGGTTTGTAATTTCACCCAAACGTGACGTAACCGCCTCTCACCCGGATTCATACACGGTGGGCGCCAAAACACAGTGTGCCCTCGGCCGAAATCGACTCCCTCCCCGATTCATATTCATACACGGTGGGCGCCAAAAACAAACTCTCGTCGGCAAATATTCGGTGTATGCGAGATTACCGTCCTATCCCCAACCGACTAATGTTGCTGTGATGTAGTAGAAATTTGAAACGGGGGCTAAGTTTGTAAATTTCCTCGCATTTGAGACAAGCGCGCCCTGAATACATGGTTCCCCCCTTCCTCTCTACCTCCCTTTTCCCCATTCGTACTCCGTGGGCGCCAAAACACCCTCTCCACCCCACCCTCCTCCGTCCGCCGCCGTCCGCCACCCCATCCACCGCCGTCCTCCTCCACCATGCCGGAGCTGATACCCCGACGCCGCCGTCCATTACAAGAGATCGACCTCTCTCATCCACGCCTTCGGACCGGGATCCTTGCATCCCGTCCTCTCGCTTCATCCCCGCCGTCGTCCACCTTGCCGGCGCCGCTCCTACGACCGTCTCGTCCACTGCGCCCCGCCGCCACCGTCTACCCTCCTAGATCTGCTTCCACGCCGCCGACAGCCATCGCTACCGCAGCACCGTCAAATTCTCAGCAGATGCATACACGGCGCCGCACCAGAGGCGGTACTCTTTCATATCTGCTCAACTTATTTATCGCAGCAAGAAAATAGATCGCCACTGCTTTACTCTGATTTCTTGTCTTGGTTGCGAAGTTGCCTTTGTCCGGTTTGCACCTTCAGATCCGCCATGGCACGCTCAACACTATACTCCCAATGCTTATGGTTTTCCCCTTTTATATTCCACACTAGTTAAATCACAGTAGACTAAATTTCAAAATTGGGTCAGTCGATTTTTCAGAGCTCGCCGGAGTTCGTCGGTGCGATCCAAGGGGCTCGGGTGGTTGTGGGGCCTCGCCGAACGAAGAAAACTCGACGCGGGTGGGGGTGGGGGTGGCGGAGGAACACAGGCGGTGGGGGCCGGTGGTCCGGCCGGCGGCCCGTGCGGTGTTCTGTATGGGAAGAATCAGAGACGAGGAAGAAGAAGGGTTAGGAGACGTAGGATCTTCATCCAACCGCCTGAAATGGTCGAGAGACAGCTGGGAGTTGCATTCTTAATGCGCTCTGGTTCATCATGTGTGGGCACTGCGCAACCAACATTTTATTATCCAAAATCTGCTTGCTCTTCTTTACCATGTTCGATAGTGCTGGCCTGTACGTGATCGATAGGCTTTCAATTACTAGCGGCAATACAACACCGTATTTTCAAGCCAGTTCCACTTTCCCGATTTATATATCGTGGTTATGGTGTACCCCTGTTATGTACACTATGATCTGCCTAGTTGCTGTGTGCTCTTGTTATCATGGTTTGGCAATAAACTCTCTATACAGTATATTATGAACCTATCATCTGCCAGCTATCCTTACTTCTGGAGCCTATTTTTTGTGTACTTGTGCCAGATTATATAAATGCACGCACGATATTACAGCACACATGAGCTCTCTCATCAGAATCCAGTGATAGCACATAAGTGTTTACAGGGGCGCCCCTATATTAGAATATCATCTGCATTACAAAGATAATCTCACAACTATTTATGTTTTCATGGTTCTCAGATATTATACGCAATTACAGTGAATATCAGAATCCGCGCATCAGAAGAATATTGTGGAACACTGCAATGACTTACAAAATTGGCACCAAGGCATTGAGTGCCATTCTGGAAGCAATGAAACTCGTACGCTCCCCACCTGTTGATTCTTGTTCAGAATATCATCCTAATGACTATTCTAACCTCGAGGAGTCAAAGGCAGATGGCCTGTCCTGTTCACCCATCAAGGTGCCTGTTCTAATTTGGCAAGGTTTTATTGATTGCACGTATCTTGCATATGTTGTCTTGCATTTCTTCTACTTTGTTGCACCACCATCTGCTTAGTTTACTCATCATATAACTCGAGATGCCATGCCCATCCATTATCAATACATATTCCATCTGTCGTCATACCATGTTTTTCCACTCAAATGTTGTTCTTGTGCATCAGACATCAAAAAGGAAGAGGGTGATTGCCGAACCTGAAGGAGCACCAGCAAAGTCCTTGAAAAACGTGGTGGTGCCGGAGAAATCAGACAACGCCCCACTTATATTGGATGTACAACCAGTGACACAAAACATAGGACCGACTCCAGCAGACTGTACCCATACTTCACTGGCCACACCACTAGCCCCACCACACATGACCTGCACTCCAGCAAAAGGTATACCGATTTCATTTGCCATAGCACCAGCCGTACCACAGAAAAATCCCACTCCAGCAAAAAGTAGAGCAAGTCCACCGGCCGAAGACCTATCCCAACTGTAGAGACGGCCAATTCCTGCAAATTGGAACCCCATTCCATTTATTCCCAGTTTAAAAGACAATGCTTTCAATGTTGTTAGGGACTACATGCATATATTCCCATCATGGGAAGATTATAGTGAAGACAAACACCATTTTCACATCTTCCTGTCCAACTTACGTGTAAGTGCTATTATTCATGGTTATTATTTTCATGTTTTCTGCTGATCGAACACATCAATGATTTACATTACATTGTTGTAACTAGGTGAGGGTCAATCTGGATAGTCATGACGAGCAAAGCTTGCTTGTGCTTTTCAAGGAAGCATTGCAGCAGTATCGGTGTTACCTGAGGAAATCACACTTTGATGGCAAGTCTATAAACGAATTTCTGGTGAAGTCTGTTGTGCTAAATTTAGAAGACATTGAATGGAAAAACCTTGTTATGCACTGGTCTCGTTCCCAGGATGAGGTACTGTCTATGAAATCACATGACAATTTGAACTTCTACTTTTCCGCATGTGCCTTACGGATCTTTTTTGCAGGAAATCAGCTCGAAGAAGAATTCCGGTTTGAAAAGAACGACAGGATATCGCAAATATGTTGCCCGCTGCTTTGCTCTTGTTAGTACCTGTTGTCCTGTATCACTGTACTTGCATACATACCTGGTTCATTATGTGACAGCAGTATGCATGATAGCTTGCTTATCAATTGTTCGCTCCAAATTATCTGATCTGTATGAATGGTTACATTAGTGTAGAATATATCCAATGCCAATGAATTTTTTTAGCTCTGCATTGTTCTTGTAAGTACATGCTGTCCTTTATCAGTGTACTTATATTGACAGGTAGTTGTTCATGTACCATCACTCTGCAGCTTATTTTCCTTTGCCCTCCATTTTCTACACATCAAATCTATATTTACTCTTACCATAAGGTTGGTACTGAAGAAGTTTAGCTGTGCATTGCTCTTGGCTGTGCCTTTTGCCTGTATCGCTGCACATACATTTATAGCTACTTGGTTATGTAGCATCACTCTTCATCTTATCTTAAATATTCTCCATTTTTTCGTATATTATCACATCTATATTTACTCTTAACAAAATGTAGAATAAAGGCAATGCTTATGAAGAAGATTCTGTGCTAAACTTCTTGAATTGCCCCCCCCCATCAGCATGGACAAGGGCTTTATAGAGCCTGTCTTCACCAGTAATGTAAGTTTGTCCTTCTCAAGCCTTCAAACTTTGTTGTGTATATTTGGTTAGGCATGACTGCAACAGTTGTTTATTTTTGGTGTTTGCATCAAATTGCATGTTTAAAGTTTATTATGTAGTTCATAAACAAAAGTTTGTCCTTCTCAATTTAAGTTTTCAGTTGTACAACCAAGTTCCTTCTTCATACCATGTAAATTAAACTATTCAGAGCAAGTGATCTTCTTTTGCACTGCATGTATGCTTCTGTTCTTCATCCGTAATCCAGTGGTGTGGTGAACCTACCCACTACAGCACAATGTCATATTCTGCAATGTCTTAACTATGAACAATGTCATATCATTCTACTATTATTTAAACCGTCTCTTTATTTGCCAATCTGAAATGGGATAAATTGATAGCACACTAACCATTGATACTTATGAGTTCTTGATCTGTAATCCAGTGGTGTCGTGAAGCTGCCAACTCCTTCACAATGTCATTTCCTGCCATGTCTTGACCTGAACAATACCATATTGTGTTAATGCAATTTTAAACTGTGTCACTTTATTCGTCAGTAAGAAATGTGATGAATTGTCAGCACTGATACTTTTATGTGCGAAACCTGTCATCTGTCTGCTTGTTTATCTTTCAGAGTGAGGAAGATATAAGTGTTGAACAAGCGCAGTCTCATCATCTTGCTCAGCTGCTTGCGCTGCAGCTCCACAACAGGGCTAACCTTTCTTGAACTCTATTGAAGTGCTGTCGGTTTTGTATATTATTTTGTCGGCGTGTTTATTTGCACTGGTGGCGATCTTTGATGCCCAGTGTATGTAATCTGCTGTCTGCTTGTGCTTTATTATCATAGTGGCGAACTTTGATGCCCAGTGGATGTAATATGTCGTAATTTCTTTATTGTATAGTCTAGGTTTTTTCTTATTCACGATGCTACAGCTATTTTACTGTATATATGTCCTGTCTTCGCAGTAAACCGGCCAAACCATAAAATTACGGTACATAATCGGGCCGTCATGCAATCACGATGTATGATCCGCATCATGGGACCCGTCAAACTGGCCCACTAGTAGATTCAGGCCTTTAATAGGCCGAGTAACCCCCGGTCCTCTTTTCGCAAGAAAACTCAATGGGCTTTTAGGAGGCTAAGAAGTAGGCTGGGCCTGCAACGTGCCGAATAGCTCACGGGCCGGCGGCAGCCCGAAATGGACCCCGGCCCATGATTGTGTGAATCAATTCACGGGCTTTTAACAGGCCAAAGTTGTCTCGGTCCTTGTTTGGCCCAATCAGATATCGGCTGCGAGCAGGCCTTTAGCAAGTGGGCCCCAAAGCATAGTGTCTATTCAACGGGCCGAATCTGATATGTGCCATAATTGAGCCCAAAGCCTCTTAAAGGGCCGGACCTGATCTGGGCCGTGATTTGTCCCATAAAGTGGGAGGCTTTTAATGGGCTAGATCTTATATGGGCCATTATTAGGCCCGGAACGTGGCAGGCCATTAATGGACCGGATCAATTATGGGCCGGCATTTGTCCCAAAACATGGCACCCAGTTAATGGGTCGGCCTACTAGGGTCCTCAAAATCTTGTGGGCCTAGAGCTCGGCCGGCCCATTAATGTCGGTGCAATCTCGTGGGCCTTTAGCTGGGCCGGCCCATTATGATCTGCAAGAATTTTGTGGGCCTTTACCTGGGCCGGCCCATTATGGCACACAAAAATCTTGTGGGCCTTTACCTGGGCCGGCCTATTATGGCCCGCGAAATCTTGTGGGCCTTTAGCTGGGCCAGCCCATTATAGTCCGCAAAATCTCGTGGGCCTTTAACTGGGCCGGCCCATTAAGGGCCGCAAAATCTTCTGGGCCTTTAGTTGGGCCGGCCCATTTAAACTTGTTGGGCCGTGCCACGTGTCGACGTATCATAGGCGCCTTCTGTCCAATGAGTGGATGACATCTGTCCCAACGATGAGCCGACACGTGTTTCCTCCAGCCAATGATGATTTTACACGTGGAAAATCCCCATTGGTTGGGGCTGTTAACGGGTTATCGGATCCAAAACCCGACCCAATAGCTTAACAGCGTTCCGTTATGGTGGATGCCACGTGTCGGTCACCCTTGACGAAAGCACTTCTGTGACGCGCGATTTATCGTCATGGAAGTGGACACTTCCGTGATGATAATTTTGGTAATGTCATGGAACACTTCTACGACAGCACAGGTATGACTATCTTGATTCTGTCATAAATTTGTCATGGATGTACATGCATGACAAAAAACGCGACCTACTGTGACAAACACGTATCATCACGGAAGTGTATTTTTTTGTAGTGGATCGGATAGGTGTAGCAAGTTCCCCTGGCAAGGCCCTTGCCGGGGCAGCTTGCCCACGCCAACCGAGCGAGCCACCCTTGAGCCCACCAATGCTAAACAGATGCATTGGAACAAGGCTCTGGAGGCACCTCCGTGGTGGCATGCAGTGTGAAGACATAGAATGCTCAAGATCAAAAGAGGATAGGAAGGTAACCATCCTCACCAAAGAAACCCACAGGACCCCCGGCAAGATCCTTGCCGGGGAAGCCAGCGCGCCACGGCAAGACCCTTGCCGGGTCACCCAACAAGACCCTCGCCAAGCGCACCAGCAAGGCCACTGCCAGGCCCACACCAGCCAAGTCCTCACCGCCATTCGCACGCAGTTGCCAGCCCAGCCAGCTGGGCAGGCACCTGTGTGGCAGCATGCAATCCTTCGTGAAGGCTCCACCACCGCGCCACCTCAGCTACATGCCTGCCTACATGGCACCGCATGCATCGCTGGCTAGGGCGCGTGTCAAAGCAAGCGGGAGCGGCGACGGACGGGACGGGCCTCACTCCTGTCCCCAATAAAGCGAAGGGACACCTAAGCCTCGCATTGAATGCATCTTGTCCTGTAATACTAGCGATAACCTCGCAACGCTGTAGCACTTTCCACCTCCTATGTGCCACTGTGGCAGCCCCTTTCGCCTATAAAAGGAGGCCCATGGCACACAGAGAGGGGATTCGGCTCTTTTGAACCCCACAGCACCCAGAGCTAGTTTGAGAGCTCAAGAACACTAATATAACCACCAAAGTAGGATCGTAGGATTTTACGCATCTTTGCGGCCCGAACCCGGGTAAATCCCTCTGTGTCGTCTGCTAGTCCCGCTCTTCTCATGATCTCGCGCCCCGCAACCGTAGAAGGGGTTCCAGTGATCCCATAGGTGTTGTTTCCCACCGACAGTTCTCTATTAGAAGGAGGCCTTAATATCCCTTAGTTTCCACTAGGACCCCGCTGCCACGGGAGGGTAGGACAAAAGATGTCATGCAAGTTCTTTTCCATAAGCACATATGACTATATTTGGAATACATGCCTACATTACATTGATGAATTGGAGCTAGTTCTGTATCACCCTATGCTATAGCTATTACATGAGGAATCACATCCGACATAATTATCCATCACTGATCCATTGCCTACGAGCTTTTCACATATTGTGCTTCGCTTATTTACTTTTCCGTTGCTACTGTTACCATCACTACAAATACCCAAAAATATTACTTTTGCTATCTTTACCTTTACCACTGTTACCATTACTATCATACTACTTTGCTACTAAATACCTTGCTGCAGATACTAAGTTATCCAGGTGTGGTTGAATTGACAACTCAACTACTAATACTCAAGAATATTCTTTGGCTCCCCTTGTGTCGAATCAATATATTTGGGTTGAATACTCTACCCTCGAAAGCTGTTGCGATCCCCTACACTTGTGGGTCATCATCGAGGCACAATCATTTAGCAGTTTTGATTGCGCTCGCGCTTGCCCTCGCGCGTGCTGGACAACACGGGGCGGGGAGGCCGAACCCGCCTGTCGATATCAGTAGGCGTCGGCTAAGGTCGAGCCTCCCGCAGCTGGCTCCCTGAGGCTCTCCGCATCGTCCAATCTGCTCGGACAGCGCGCACTCGGGTGACTCTCATTAGGGGTCCATGACGGGAGGGCTGCGGGCGCGGCTGGGGCCACCGTGATGTGGTGTTTTCGGTTGCGCCCATGTGAGCCTTGTTGCACGTGTGTCCCATACGCGATGGGCGGGATGGGTCCACATGACAACGTCCTTCGGGTTCGGTCATGCCAACTCGACCGATGAGGCTATCTGGCTTGGTGTCATGCCGAGTGGTCGATGAAAGTGCTAGTTATCGACTAGAGGGGGGGTGAATAGGCGATTTTTATGAAAGTCTTCAAAACATGGGAGTTTCAAAGACAAACAGGAGAAACAACACTATTCGTATGCAGCGGAAGGTAGACTACACTAGACAAGTCATAGTCAAGTATTCAATGAAGTGAAAGCATGAAGATTATTAGCAGCTAGGTAGTAAGGATCAGGGTGGAAGATAGTATAAAGCCAATCAGGACAAGTAGTCAAATAATGAAGTCAAACAGATTATGCAAGCAGGCAATGACTTCACGAAGACAAACTATAAGTAAAGAGAAGTGAGAAATAGAACCAGTAGCTTCAGGGAGACAGTGGTTTGTTCGACCAGTTCCAGTTGCTGTGACAACTGTACGTCTGGTTAGGGAGGCTGAGATTCAACTCAGAAGACCTCGTCTTCACCTTATTCCCCTTGAGCTAAGGACACCTAGTCCCTGCCCAATCACTCAGGTAAGTCTTCAAGGTAGACTTCGAAACCTTCACAGACTTCGTTCACCGGCAATCCACAATGACTCTTGGATGCTCAGAACGTGACGCCTAACCGGCTGGAGGATTCACAGTCCTCAAGTGTAACAAGTCTTCAGATCACGCGGACAGAAAGACTTCAGTGATGCCAAACACACTCTGGGCTCTGGGTGGTTTGGGCTTTGTCCTCGCAAGGATTCTCTCTCTCAAAGGCTTCGGAGGTGGGTTGCTCTCAAACGACAAAAGTCGTATCTAACTCTGAGCAGCCACCAATTTATGGTGTAGGGGGTAGGCTATTTATAGCCACAGGGCAACCCGACCTGATTTGTCTGAAATGACCCTAGGTCACTAAGGAACTGACATGTGTCACAACGGTCAGATTTCAAACACATGCGACAGCTTGACTTGGGCTACAAGTAAAGCTGACTTATCCGACTCTGGATAAGATTTGCTCTCATTGTCTTCGCTCGAAGACATAGGATTTGTTTGAGCATCACTTTAGTCACTCTGACTTTGTTCACTGGGACCCCACTTAACAGTGCGGTGGTTCCTATGACTCAACAAAGAAGAAAAGGAAACAACGAAACAACTAAGTCTTCGCGTTCCATAGTCTTCACTCAATGTCTTCTCATGTCATAGTCTTCAATGTGAATATCTTCACAGACCACCATTGTCTTCAATGTCTTCACACATTTTTAGGGGTCAACTTCGGTAGGTAAACCAAATCAATGAGGGACTACTACCTGTGTTATCCTGCAATTCTCACAAACACATTAGTCCCTCAACCAGGTTTGTCGTCAATACTCCAAAACCAACTAGGGGTGGCACTAGATGCACTTACAATCTCCCCCTTTTTGGTGATTGATGACAAACTGGTTGAAGTTTTCAACGGGGATAAAAGTATGTGAAATTGTAGGGGATTAAGGCATTGTCTTCATATATGGCAAGAGGCTCCCCCTGAAGATGTGCATATAAATGTTTTGCGTTGGAATGCAAATGCACATGGCAGATTGTACTTGTGGAGATCCATCTCACCATATGAAGACAATGCATCATGCATGAGAAGATATACAAGGATAATGACATGCATAATGAAAGATGGATGTCTGCGACATGACTTCATGCGGGATTTATCATCGCACATGCAGAATTTATCGTCGCATCACAGAGTAGTAGCAAAAAGTAGCAGACAACCATCGAGTTTAGGTGTTACAACTCAAAGAACCAAATGTATCAAAAAACGAGAGTTGTAAACACCAGGCAAAAGTATAGCAACCACCCATATGGACCCGCTTGAAGACTATCAACATATGCTTCTCCCCCTTTTGCCAGTAAGGACCAAAAAGGTTTGAAGACATAGTCGCTACTCGTTCCCATGAGGAGTAGGTGAAGCAGTAGGGTCGTCGTTGAGGTTAGGTGGTGCAGAAGTACTTCGTGCAGTGTCGACATGCGCTAAGGTTGGAGGTGGTGAGGTAGCATCATCAGCTTCATCAATAACTCTAGCGTGAACAGTGGCTGCGGAGGAAGAGTATTCTGAGTCTTCAAGAGATGGGGTTCGACGTAGCACAACATTCCATGGAGGAGTGGAGTCGAACTTGAATCTCTCAGTGAATCCATCGTCTTGAAGATCAGCTTCAGCACTTAGTAATGTCAGACTCTTCTAGGACCTCCGACAGGTTTCATGAGTGACAAAAGCATTCTTGGTAGCAAGATTGTGAATGCGATCAACATCCACCAAGAGGCTTTGCATCTGTGGTTTCAGCCAGAAGTGATGTTTGTCTTGTTTCTGATGCAGGGCCATAAGAAGCTCACAGTCATTGAGTACACGGGAGCGCTTGCGAGACCTTGGCGCAATGGTGCTTTCAGTGGCTTATGTACGTGCACGGCCAGTGTTGCCGGCCAATGGATAGACACGCGAAACAGCTTGAACACCTTCAACATCTTGAGTGAAACTCTGATGATCTGCATTATGAAGATATAGTGCTTCCTTGGCAGGCTCTAGGTAAATGGCTTCGACTGACATATCAACCTCTGGCAGGAAGATAATATGGTTGCGTCCAGAGGGCTGATAGTCAACAACAGAGTGCAGCTTAATCAGACGCATAACCCAAGGAGCATAAAATTTGAGACGAAAATGTTAGACCCAGATGCAGCAAACTGGCGTATGAAGAAATCTTGAGCATTGAAGCTTTTGCCATTGAGTATGTAGAAGACCAATGTCTTTATTGCTCCTTTAAGCTTTGCTGAGGAGGAATGCCCCTTGATCGGCCATAGAGTTCGCCGAATGATATGATAGATTGTGCGTGGCAGATACTCAAGGTCTTCAACAAGGAATTCCTTGGGATACTCAGCATCCGAGGGCAGTGGCTTCATCATACTGAGCATCTGGCTCATGTTGGGCTCAGGCTTCTGAAAAATGCTCTCCAATGCAGTTTGCGTGGAGTGGAGAGGCCGGTAAGCTCAATGAGATCAAAGGCTTTGGCTTCATGATGAACGTTGCCCGTCATCCACTCAAGGACCCATGTCGTTGTATCCCTGTTGTAGCCGCGAACGTGGAGGGTTGCATAAAATTGCAGGAGAAGCTCTTCATTCAAATGTTCCTTGCCGGTGATAAACTGCAGAAGGCCAGCATCACGAAAGCAGTCTAGGGCTTCTTCAAGGCAGGGCAGACCAGCAATGGCTTCAGTATCCAGACGCATATGAGGAAATATGCGCTCCTGATTGTATAGAATGCAGGAGTAGTAGTTGCGCTGCTGGTAGCTCCAGAACCGATCTGATGAGATTCTTGGCTTGGAATATGGGTTCTTGCCAGAATCGAAGAAGGTGTTGTGTGCAATGAAGACGTTGATATTGAAGAAGCCTGGTGCTGATGCAGTACCAGGGGCCTATGCTCCACATGGTAGTCAAATTGTGGTCCAGGAGCATGCGGAGGAATCAGAATTGGCCATCTGAGAAGAACAAGTTCACCTTTATAAAATGCATGCTCAATTGTGTGTGGCCTTGGAGGCGGAACAGGAGCAGTGGCATTTGCATTGGCTTCAGGCTGCTCATTGGATGTAGGTGCAGCATTGGCTTCATTCACTTTATTGACTTGAGGCGCCACATTGGCTTCACCCATGACAACGTCATTGGCTTCAGTGGCGTTGTTGGTGGCCACCTTAGTATTCTCAACCTCCACTTGTGTAGCTAGAGGGTCGGGCACAGATACGTTCTCCTCGAGAATAACTTCTTGATTTGTGGGGTGTGTGGCAACAGGTTCTTGTCTGTCATCGGCTGCTGCAGCCGAAATCTCTTCAGAAGCATTAGCTTCATGCACAAGAACCGTCACAGAAGGATTGTCTTTAGGAAACACTTGACGTGCCACTGAGCTGGATTGGTGTGAATCCTCTTCCGTGATAGTCGTCATGGAGACTGAAGGCCTCAAGCCTTTGCGAAGCCGTTGAAACACGGGCAACGTCATTGGTGATGGTGTGGTCTCCAAGTAATTGCAATCATTGACAATTGGACTGGTACCTTGCATTGGAGTAGGATGCGGTGTACTTGGGGAGTCTTGAACTGGGGTATCTAGTTGGGGGCGATTAGCCCATGAAGCATCTTGTGTGATTGGCGTCAAAGGACGACCAATACTGATGAGTTCGATGTTCGTGAGAACAGGCGATGATACTGTGGGGTTCTGAATCTGAGGAAGGACTTCATCATCTTCTACATCGTCCTGGGGACCAATGTCTTCAGTCTCGATGGGATCACGACTGGAACTTCCTGTTCTTCAAGAGCCTCTGTGGAAGTAGGCTCATGAACAATCAACTGACGCTCTTGATTGTCAGATGGAGGGGGAGCATAAGCAATGGGTTCAACAACTAAGGGCTCTTTGGGAGCAGCCCGGTCTCTCTTCTTGGTCTCTCTCTTCTTTGGGGGTGGTGCATCATCAGTAGCGCGCATGATCTTTCTTTTTCTTGCTTCGGCTTCAGCTGCCTTCGTTTTCTTCTATTCTGAAGCTGGTGTGGGGACCTTAGGCTTCGAGCCTGTCATGCTGACAGGGAAGACAATGCGAGGTTCTTCCCGCCGTGTAGCTTCAGTGGGGGCCACAGTAGACTTCTTCTTTTGCTTGGCAGCCATCTTGGGGTCAATACTAGGACACCCAAGTGCCTTGCGCTTTTCAGCTTCGTTGTAAGTCTGAACACATTTGGCAGCAAGAATCATCATGCGTTCTCTTGAGCCTTTGGCTTCTTCATGCTTCTTGCGAAAGGCTTCTTTAAGGTCATTCAGCATCACCTTGAATTTTTTGACATTAGCCACACTCAGCTTGGCCACATGCTTCTTGAACTGTTCCTTCTCAAAATCAATCTTGTGTTTCAGTTCAACAATTCGTTGGGCCAGAGCCAACTCAGGAGCAATTGCACCTTGGAAGGCGACGCTGATGCCAATGGGGAGTAGAAGATCATCAAAGCTGAGATCTAAATTGTCGAACCATTCATCAATGAAATTGTGCAAGATATTCACATCAAAGAGGGGTAGATCATTGAAGATCTCCGCCTCTTGCTTGCTCTTGATCAGCTGCTCAAGGGCATCCTCACCAAATTCTTCATCTGAAGACAAATCAATGGCTTCAGATTTGTTCCTCAGAACGACTGCTGGTGTCAGTGCTTGACTTGTCCTCGGAGTAGTTTTCTTCTAAGGCTTCTAGGTCCGTTTGGAGACACGAGATTGATCTTCGGAGGTGTTGCTTGGAGCAGGAGGGGCAGTTGCCAATGGCTTCACTCGAGAAGCCTTTGGTGCAGCAGTGGGTTTGGAAGCCTTAGCTTTCTTCTGCTTCTTTGGCTTAGGAGTAGGAGCTGGAGCCTCTTCAGAGTCAGCAACATCGTCAGAATGATCCACTTTTGCACCTTGTACAGCTATGTGTGCGAGGAGGCCTTCAAAGTTGTAGAAGGGACCGATCCTATTCTCATTGGCTTCACGGGTGCCATCTTCCCATGGAGAGGATGGACCAGGGTTGAAGTCAAGTCCGAATTCCTTCTTGTTCTGCACAGCCGAGTCTTTGGAAAACTGGTAATTGTGCTTGAAGAGATGGTCATCGCGACACCATAGCAGAAAAGAAGGGTCAGCATTCTCTGGCTCTGGTCCGCAAACCATGCAAGGATAGAAGCCTTGCTCAATGGCCTCAGCTTGGGTTCTGGGTTGAAGATTTTTATACAGAATATCTCCCCAGGGCCGCTTGATGGCATTCTTTTTAGCATATTCTTGAGTGACAAATCGGTACTTGAACCATTCTTCAGCCCAGTATCTTCGGATCCATTGGATGTGATTCTTGCGACCAATATAGGTTTCCTCAGGGTCCGTTTTGTACTGCTCATGCAAATCTGGTGGCAAATCCTTGGAAGTGTTTCCACGATGCGTTCTGCCACCCTTTCTTGCTGGTTTCTCAGTAGCCATGAAGCTTAACCTGAAAGGCTTCAGAACTTGCAATGGCTTCTTGCGGTTAGTCAAACAAGAACTTGCTTCAGGTGAATTGATGTGACTCTGCGATAATTCTGCAAATGAATGCAGATTATGAGAACCAAGGGATTCTCCCACGGACATGTACCTGTGATAGCATTAGAGATGCGAGGGAAGGGGAAGAGGTCATATGCATTCTCAGAAGATTTTGAAGATAAATCAGTTTGAAGACATTGACCTCATAACGTGAAGACATTCACTTATTTGATGTGAGTTGGTTCCAGAGTTGTACAAATCCAGGAATAAGTACAAGTGAGGAATCTAACTTGTAATGAAGCATAAGTGAACATACTAGGTACATTATGAGATGCAGAGTGTGATAGATTCAACTTTGGAGTTGTAGAAACTAGTTTTGGTAAGGAAGGATGAATCTATCGGATCAAAAGACAATAAAAAAGAGACTTTTAATTACCACAGGAAGAACTGCTAGATGGAGGGAAATTTGAGGCCGAGCAGTTCAATCTCTCGTGCCCTAACTTGGTGACGAGAGACAGCTACGGCGGCGGTGGAGAAGATGAGGTTCGCGGCCGGCGTGAGGACGGCGTTGGAGAAGTCGCGGCAGCTAAGCGCTTCGTCGCCGACGTCGTCGAGTGCTAGAGGTGGTGCTAGGGTTTTCGGGAGGTGGCAAGGTGGAAGAAAAGTTTTGACCGCGATGGGATGTGCATTTATAAGGAAAGGGACAACACAGCGTAATTACACAGGTGCCCCGGGCGATTCGCATTTGAATGACACGTGGTGTGCATGCAACTCCTGGGTAGTTGTTCCATGTTCCCACCCACGCCTGGATTGTCGGGGCGGTCGTTCCAAATTCTTTGGATTTCCGGTAATAAAGATAGCGCATTTAAAACTGACATAAATGTTTGTCAGATTGGCTTCAGGTGACAAGGTTCAGTGAAGACAATCGACAGTTTTCAATAGAATGCATATGATTTGGACAGATAGAGTTGAGGTAGAAGCATAGATAGGTTAGGGTCCGATCACATTCACTTAGATCAAAAGATTCAACATGAATTCATAACTATAAGTGAATGATGTGGAGGACAGAACACAAATAGTATGCAACCAGTTTAAGGCCAAATCAATCATATGAAGATAAGTTCGAATATAAGTCAGAAATAAAGACAACTCAGTTATGAAGGCTATGCAAACATAACGCCAGAGAAGCACCTCAAACAAAAGTTTGGTGGTTGCGTTACCCACCGTATAGGAAGTATTAGACCCAGACACGGCGCACAATTATCGTGGTGCTCCGAAGTCAAATTCCGCATTAATGTATTCACACTTGGAGTGTGTGTCTTCATTGATTAAAGATATACGTTACTTTGTGTGTTGCACATCTCACACCGCAACTTGCAAAACCTTTTCTCGTCCAAGGGCTTTGTGAAGATATCAGCCAGTTGCTCTTCAGTGTTGACATGGATGATATCAATGTCTTCCTTCATAACATGATCTCTGAGGAAGTGATGACGAATCTCAATATGCTTTGTCTTTGAGTGCTGAACTAGATTGTTGGCAATCTTGATGGCACTCTCATTGTCACAGTAAAGAGGCACATTCTTCAGGTGTATACCATAGTCCTTGAGAGTTTGCTTCATCCAGAGAAGCTGAGCACAGCAAGATCCGGCAGCAATGTATTCAGATTCAGCAGTGGAGAGAGATACACAGTTCTGCTTCTTTGAAGACCAACAGACAAGTGATCGTCCCAGAAAGTGACATGTGCCTGATGTGGACTTGTGATCAACCTTGTCACCAGCATAATAAGCATTTGAGAATCCAACTAGATCAAACTCTGAGCCCTTTGGATACCATAATCCTAGTGTTGGGGTGTAAGCCAAATATCGAAGTATTCGCTTCACAGCTAAGTGATGCGATTTCTTTGGTGCCGCTTGGAATCGGGCACACATGCAAACACTAAGCATTATATCTGGCCTAGATGCACATAAATAAAGCAAATAACCAATCATGGAGCGGTATACCTTTTGGTCGAATTCTTTACCATTGTCGTCGGGACCCAGATGACTTTTGGTTGGCTTTGGCGTCGTGTATCCTTTGCAGTCTTGCATTCCAAACTTCTTCAGGCAATCTTTGAGATATTTTTCTTGAGAAATGAAGATGTCGTTGCGTTGCTGACGGATTTGGAGACCCAGAAAAAACTTTAGTTCACCCATCATGGACATCTGATATTGCTCTTGCATCATATGACCAAACTCATCATTGTATTTCTTGTTGGTGCAGCCGAAGATAATGTCATCCACATATATTTGGCACACAAACAGTTCACTGTCGTAAGTCTTCGTGAAGAGGGTAGGATCCAGTGAACCAGGTTTGAAGCCTTTTCTCTTCAGGAAGTCTTTGAGCGTATCATACCAAGCACGAGGGGCTTGTTTGAGGCCATACAGTGCCTTGTTGAGCTTGTACACCATATCAGGATTTTTTGGATCTTCAAAGCCAGGGGGTTGTGCAAATATACTTCTTCTTCTATCTTTCCATTGAGAAAAGCACTCTTCACATCCATTTGATAAAGGAGAATGTTGTGATGATTTGCATAGGCTAGCAGTATGCGAATGGCTTCAAGCCTTGCCACAGGAGCAAAAGTTTCATCAAAGTCAATCCCTTCCACTTGAGTGTAGCCTTGAGCAACTAGAGGAGCTTTGTTTCTGACCACTTGACCATGTTCATCTTGCTTGCTGCGATATATCCATTTGGTGCCAATGATATTGTGCATCCGAGGATCAGGACGCTTGACCAGTTCCCACACATTGTTCAACTCAAACTGTTGAAGCTCTTCTTGCATTGCTTGAATCCATTCAGGTTCCATAAAGGCTTCGGTGACTTTCTTGGGTTCTGAGATTGAGACGAATGCAAAGTGTCCACAGAAATTGGTGAGTTGTGTTGCTCTTTGTGTGGCTCTTGAACGAGTGAGTGGACCAGGTGCATTGAGGCTATCGATCATCTTCTCAATCTGTACTTCATTTGCAACACGAGGTTGAGCAGGACGAAGATTTTGTTCTTTCTGATCAATGTCATCATTTGGAGGATTATCTTCAGGCTGAACATTGTCTTCAGGTTGATGAGGTGCAGAAATGATCAGTTCTTCTTCAGCCTGATTTTCAGAGGGTATGATCTCGCCAGTTCCCATTTGCTTGATTGGCTCGCTAGGGGATAACTCATCTAGCACATTTGGCAGGTGCTCTCTTTGCGAGCTGTTAGTCTCATCGAACCACACATCCACAGTTTCATCCACTTTATAGTGAAAGAGGTTGAAGACTCTGTAGGAGTGCGAATCCTTTCCGTAACCAAGCATAAAACCTTCATGTGCTTTTGGTGCAAATGTCGGTTGGCCACCCATGATGAACCAGAGCGCACAGAGAAATACTATTCTTTCCGGTCTCTCCATATGTGGCTCACATGCATTTCGAAACTAAAGTAGGAACATTTAGCTCACCAATTAAACATCTCCCAGTTTTACTAATATCAGCAATAATATCATATATGAATTTGTACAACTAAGCTTGTTTAGCTCGATGGGTGGAGCAGTGCTATTACGACACGAACCACGTAGGCTTATTGTGGTCATCATAAAATGGGGAAAACATAAGCATGATGAGTAAAGTGTTGACCGTGGCAGTGGGATGGAAGATCTGAAGCTGCAAACCACGCAAAGGGTAGTTAGCAACCGATGTTTGCTTTGAAATAACAACTAAGATTTGGTATGGACAAGAAAGTACGGTCAACAAGTGACAAAGAAATGCAATTATGTTGTCTCTCTATATGTCGCGACATGCATTTGGAAACTCAAGTGGGACCTTTAGCTAACCAATTAAATGTGTCGGTTAACTAATATCAGTATCATATCACAATCATATTTGAACAACTAAGCTTTCGAATTCTGAGTGTTGTGTTGTTTAGCTTGAAGGGTGGATTAATGCCAGTACGACAAAAAGCACCTACGCAGATCATAGTAGAGTAGATAAAAGGGGAAAACCCTAAGCATCAAGAGAAAAATCAGGAAAGTGAAACTAGCTGGACCAGTGGGTGGCGCACATGCTTTTCAAAACGAATATAGGAACATTAGGTGACCAATTAAACGTTCTCGGTTTTAGTGATATGAGCATCATATCAGATTCGTATTTCAACACGTAAGCTTTGGGTTGAGGTCTTGAGGAGCAGTGCTAGCACGACACAAAGCACCTACGATGATGGTAGTGAATATAAAGGGGGGAAACCATAAGCTTTACGAGTATAGTGCCCATGCCATGGCGGATCTGAACGTGTAAACCGGACAAAGCTACTTCGCAATTGCTTTCAACTAGCCACTACAATTTGGTACGGACAAGAAAAGTACGGTAAACAAATTACGATCTATTTTCCGGGTGAGATCAATAACTTAAGCACATATGGAAGAGTACCACCTCTCTTGCGACACCGTGTAGGCCTATGCTGATACGTTAAGGGTGCTACCGGTGCGATGGCTGTCGGCGGCGGGGAAGAAGACTTTAGACGGTAGACGGCCGGGTCGGGGGATATATCCTATTGCCGTGGATGAGGCGGTCGTAGGAGCGGCAACGGCAAGGTGGACGGCGCCGCCGATGAAGCGAGAGGAGGCGATGAAAGGATCTTGGTCCAGCGTCGTGGATGAGAGACGTCCATCTCTTGCAGTGGACGACGGGGTAGGGGTAGCGGCTCCCGCAAGGTGGAGGATGGGGTGCCGGACGGAGGAGGCTGGCCGTAGTGCGGAGGTTGTCGTGCCGCTGACTGTGTATGAATGGGAAATGGAGGGGAGGGGGTATCTCAAACTTTGGGATGCGCTTCTCTGAAATGGGGGAAAGTTACGAACTTATCCCCCGTTTAAAATTTCGGACATCGCATCAGTTGGGGATAGGGCAGTAATCTCGCATCTCCCAAATATTTGTCGGTAACTATTTCGGGTGAGGAGAGGGTGTTTTGCCGCCCACGATTGGCGCCCATGGTGTATGAACAGGGATGACAAGTAGGGCGGTTGTGTCATGTCTGATGGAAGTTACACATCTGCCCCTATTTAAAATATTAGCCTACATCGATTTCGGACGAGGAGAGTTTGTTTTGCCGCCCACCGTGTATGAATGGGGAAATGGAGGAAGAGACACATGTCTTTCGGACGAGCTTGAATCAAATGTGTTTTGCCGCCCACGTTTTGCGCCCACCATGTCTGACTGGGCTCAGAGGCCGTCGTGTCACGTTTGATTGAAGTTACTAGTCTACCCCTATCGACAGCAGTGTAAATCCGGTCGATAAGGATGTACTCAGTGTCAGGGGTAGACAGTAATTTCCATCTCGCAAATACTTGCTTCGGGCAGCCCAAAAATTATAGTGGGTGTTTAGCCGCTTCATTCAAAACTTGGGAGAATTAGCATTCACGTTTGCCCTGGGACCTGGCAAACTAAATTCAAATCCAATTTGTATTCGATTACGAATATCCACAGATAATTATATGTTTTGTTATTTATTTCTTCAACACCACAACAAAGATTTATTCCACCTTTATATATGATTATGATTTAGAAATGTCGTGATCTTCGAATTCAGTAGGTTGGATACACTCTGATTCAAACAGTTATTTCATCCAATACAATATGCTCACACGAAAAACAGTTCACCTTATGTCAGTCATACAAGTACTAAGGATTACCTCGCCTAAAAAATTCGGATCATTACAACACATGGACAACATGGAATTCCGGACAACATAGGGGGTCTTGCAACATAATCCATTCAGAGACATGACACAACATGCAAGTACAATAATCTAATGACAATTTCAACTGGTATCTAAAGAAGAACAAGGATTACCTTGGGTTTCAGATAGCAGAAACAGCAGGACCTCCTCCGTCTTCAAATGCAACATTCTTACTTCCTCCAATTCTTGGGTTGCTTGCATAATGCATGCCACTAATTCCGTAATTTCCAGCCTCAAGATAAAGATTACCTCATTCATGGCAGCCACACCATCTCTTTCTGCCTCTAGTAGAGCCTCAAGCACTATAATATCTGTGTTCAGACTGCTCTCCGGCGTTGTTGCCTCTGAACTGCTACCATCTGGTAACATGGATGGTGCACTGCTTCCACAAATAGATTTTGGGGTTGTACATTGTGTCCTAGTGTGAACAGCATCCTGAAAGATTTCCGCTGGACATAAGTAAGAGATAGTTATCGTATGATCCAGGCAGTAAGCTTACATGGTAAACGACGGACGAAATATTGCCGAGCATGGCAAACTATATTTGAATGGTTCGAAGCAGCATCAGCCGAAAATAAATTAAAATGGTAAGATGAAACTAGGGATGTAAGTGGCAAATAAACGACATCCACTAGTCCCATCTAGTTAGTTTTTGCTACCTCCCTAGTTCATTTTCCTCAAAAAACAAAAACTCTTCTGAACTATCATACCACTAGTGGACTTCAATCGGGATTAAACGGGACCTAGTTGACATCCCTAGTTGAAAGGGAGTGTACAACCGCTATATTTAAGTTGCCAAGGCATCTAAGCAGTTGAAATAATCTGAGAAAGCACTTAATAGTGTGGCCTCATATAAACTACGAAGACAGTCTTGTGATGAAGTTGAGAGGAAAATTTAAGGACTCAAATGAAATAGGCATGCATTTCTTTACGATAGTACAATAGGCACTGCTGACATATTGGCCAACTCAGGTATAGCGTAACAACAAACAAGCATTCGAATCAAGCAATACAGCAAAGCAGACAACTGAACTATTTGTAATTCGGTAGGATTACACGTTGAGGGCACAAGCCAAGAAAGCAGCCCACTCGCATTACATTTCACATGTACTAAAACACATTGGCTTACCATATGTTGTTGTGAAGCCTAGCTGCTGTTGCAATGTTCTTTGAAAATATCGTCAGCATCCCGTGGTTGCAAATCTAGTTGTTGTAGTTTATTTTGCACCATCTATTTAGGTAAAATTAATTTTAATCGCATGCACTAGTCCGAATTGATCATCAATGGTTCATCAAAACTAATGAAAGAAGGGTGTGTGCATACACGACAATATATCTGCTTCCCTCTATTTTTATGCTTGTTCGAGGTGCCGGCCCCAAAAGAATAAATATTTTGCTTGATGGGGTTGGCAGCTCCATAATTAATAGAAGCATCAAATTAGTCATGCAACTTGGGAAGATCAAGAACACACAAACAAGTAATGAACACAGGCTCGGAGCAGTGATGTAATAGCTAGCATCAGAAAATGTAGGGTAAAACGAACAAAAAGTAGTGGAACCACATGCTAGTTTGCTGATGTGTAATTAAGCATAGAGAACATTAACCGGTCTGATGGAACCAACAGGTGGCATCAGAACAAAACTAAAGCATATTAACTATACTAGTATGTATGCACGTGCAATGCACGTCTTAAAAGAATGGAGTGATTTTGGAGTGTGACTTGAAAAAAGTATAATGGAGTGATTTTGATAAATGGAATTCCACCCACAATTGTTTTTAATATTCACACAAAAAACTATACATTCACATCTAAAATACTGGAGGTTCATTAAAAAACTGGATGTTACTCTATTATTTTTTCTTCCCATTCTCCTCCCAAACCTTCTTATCTGGGCTCAAGTCGTCATGCGCTCAAGCAGTAATATAGCCCATGAGGCATCGCATATGGGCCTTTTTTTTCCTCGAAGGGCCACGTGAATATTCTAGAACACAGTAGAGGCAACAACAGTCTATTGTTCATGGCGAATCCGGCTGATCTTAGCTCTTGGATTTTGGAGACCAACGGTTATGATTGATGCTCTGGATCCATCTCAAAACTGGTACACTATATAGTAGTACAAATATAGATATAGATGTGCACTGGTATGTAATTTAGCACATGTAACATGTTCACTGCCAGAAGTATGGCCCTACAGGTGCAAGCAGAATAACGCGTCTCATGAAAAACTGAATGATGCCCTGAAGAAATTCAAAGGTGCGGTGCTTATGCTAGGAAAGTGAACGTAGGCGCCGGCCGTTGGATGATAGTACCTGATTCTCGGCGGCGTATGGGTATCATTGTCATACTTGATAGCTAAGGATCGTTGACGGTGCTCGTGTTCCGGTTGAGTTTGGGTCGGCTGTCGCCGTCGCTGAAGCGGCTCCGGTGCTACGGTTGCGGCGCCTGTCGACATAAAAGAAAGCTCATCTGTGGTAAGTGAACAGTTGCACGATAAAGAGAAAAACTGAAGGAGTACAAATCGAAATAACCTGATGAGGCTGCGGCTTTGGTAAAGGAGGGCCGGTGGAGTTGAATATGGCGTCCATGGAGCGGGTCCGGTGCAGTGGACGAAGGCTTCGGCGGGCGCGTTGTACAGTGCTATCGGTGAGGCGGATCTGTTGCCGAGAACGAGGGCTTGTATGAAGGGACAGCGAAGGGGCGGACGAGGGAGTCAGTGAAGGGCCTACACTGTGGTGGACGAGGGCGCCGGTTAAGTAGATCCGGTGCGGTGGACCATGATGGCGGTCAGGGAGATCTGGAGCGGTGGACAAGCCAGTCGCTGAAGCGGCTCAGGTGAAGTGGTGAGATGGCAGTTGGGGGTTCCGGTGGGGTGTGAGGTCCACCGCTGCGGCGGAGGACTAGATTCGGCAGCTTGCCGTGGTTGGGGGTCGGGGAGGGGAAGAAGAGGGTTGAGGTAACAATGAAATGATTGGAAATCGATCTTGGACAAGCATGTGACTGATGAAATTCATTCTTACGTCACTCTTCGAAAATAATTGGGAATAGCTCCGGGAAATTAGAAGAGTCAGGTAAGATCCTGGAAAAAGACCTGTGGGTTAGGGCCCACTAAAATAGAACACCGTTGGAAAGGGATGTAGAACAGATAGATGATGCACCGGAACAATTGAAATATTTGAATGAGGTGACAACCTCGAATTAATTGGAACACAGACGAATCTCCTGAGATGTCTTGAACACTCCTGAAGGATAAACTGGCAAGAGGCGAACGAGCAGGGAAAACACTTGAGCTACGGAAAAGAATATGATCAACCCGAAAAACTTGAATTGATACCACCGGAAAAGAGATGGAGAACGCCGCACAAAACGAGAATACACCGGTTGAAACAATTGATGAAAGACTGAAGAGGCTCCACACGAATGAAATTGATGGTCGAAACAGACTCGGGCTCTGAGAAGAAGAGGGTGGGAGGGCGGGAAAACAAAGGCAACTTGGAAGGGGAAACCGACGAATATCTTGAAGAGAAAACACCGGTTAAAATCATTGAGGAAAGAAGGCAAAGACTTCGCACGAGTAGGATGGATACTCGATTACGGACTTCGACTCCGGGATGAAAAAGGGAGGGTGGGTGGGAAAAGAAAAACAACTGAGGATTGAACTTGGCAACGATGAAGAGGCTCGAGTCAACTTGACGAGAAATGCACCGGATGAAAAGAGATGAGAACGAACGATCGGAAAAACCAACTGCGTGATCCTAAAGAAAATTTGAAGGGGAAGAGAAGTAATTCAGAACACCTACATCAAGATTCCTTACCAGAGCGACGAAGGGGCTGAGGAGTAAAAAGAATTCCTACTCTCCGATATAACTAGACTCCGAAAACAGTTTTCTTCTAGACTCAACAATGGCCAAACTACACGATCAATCAAGGGGGCTCCTAGGGTCGGTCGAGGCTCTGATACCAACTTGTCACGCCCAATATGCGACCCTATCCAAAAGGAACTCAAAGGTCCCACCAAGGATAGACCCGCATATTGAAACGCTTTTGCAAGGTGGATATCATTACATCAACATTACATAATAGATGGGGATACGTACAAGAGGCATACAATGCCACACGAATACAACATCACAACTTACATAAGAGCAACATCCGACTACGGACGAAACACAAACAGAAGCTCAAACGATATCCACCCTGCTAGCCCAGGCCGCCGACCTGGAACCTATCCCCTGATCAAAGAAGAAGCAGAAGAAGAACTCCAACACAAGCAAACATCGCTCTCGCGTCATGATCATCGCAAAACATGTACCTGTAACTGTTGTTGTAGTAATCTGTGAGCCACGAGGACTCAGCAATCCCATTACCATGGGTATCAAGACTAGCAAAGCTAAAAAGGAAAGGAAGGGGTAAAGTGGTGAGGTTGCAGCAGCGACTAAGCATATATGGTGGCTAACATACTCAAATAAGAGCGAGAAGAGATGCAAAGGAACGGTCATCAACTAGCAATGATCAAGAAGTGATCCTGAACTCCTACTTACGTCAAGCATAACCCAAAACCGTGTTCACTTTCCGAACTCTGCCGAAAAGAGACCATCACGGCTACACACACGGTTGATGCGTTTTAATTCGGATCTGGTGTCAAGTTATCTACAACCGGACATTAACAAATTCCCATCTGCCTATAACCGCAGGCACGGCTTTCAAAAGATTATACCCTGCAGGGGTGTCCCAACTTAGCCCATGATAAGCTCTCGCGATCAACGAAGGATATACCTTCTCCCAGGAAGACCCGATCAGACTCGGAATCCCGGTTTACAAGACATTTCGACAATGGTAAAACAAGACCAGCAAGACCGCCCGCTGTGCCGACAAATCCCGATAGGAGCTGCACATATCTCATACTCAGGGCACACCGGATGAGCGAAGCGTACAGGAACCGACGTAACCCAAGTTGCCAAGGGATGGCCCCGCACGGTGCTCTAGTTTGGACCAACACTTAGACAAGCATTGGCCCGGGGGGGCTAAAATAAAGATGACCCTTGGGTTAATTACTCCCAAGGGAAATATAGGTGGTGGTGAGGCAAATGGTAAAACCAAGGTTGGGCCTTGCTGGAGGAGTTTTATTCAAAGCGAACTGTCAAGGGGGTCCCATAAATCACCCAACCGCGTAAGGAACGCAAAATCCGGGAACAAAACACCGGTATGATGGAAACTAGGGCCGCAAGAGTGGAACAAAACACCAGGCATAAGGCCGAGCCTTCCACCCTTTACCAAATATATAGATGCATTAATTAAATAAGAGATATTGTGATATCCCAACATAATCATGTCCGCCATGGGGAAATCTTCAACTTCACCTACAACTAGCAACGCAATAAGAGGGCTGAGCAAAGCGTTAACATAGCCAAGCAACGGTTTGCTAGGAAGGGTGTCAAAGGTTAGAGGTTCATGGCAATTTGGGAGGCTTGATGAGCAAAAGATAGGTAACGCAGCATAGCGATAGAACGAAACAACTAGAATAGCAATGATAGTAGTGAGATCCAGGGTAGCGGTCATCTTGCCTAAAATCCCGCAAGGAAGAAGAACGAGTCCATGAAGAAGATGAAGCCACGAAGACGAACCAAGCGTAGACGAACGAATCCTCACGATCGCAAAGGAAACAAGAACTATCGAAAAGAAGGACACAACATAGTAAACACACCACATATGAACAAGGCATGATGCATAACAAGCATGATGCATGACACGGCTACATGAAGCTACTCATGGCAAGGGATGAGGCAAACAAGAGCAACACATCAAGGCAAGTTTAAATGAGGCCGGGAACAACATATAACAATTCCGGTAAGTCCTCATATGCATATTTCGAAATTGGTCCAGATCTGAATAAACTTCTGTTCAAGTCTTTAAACATCAAGTTAAGATGCACCAAGATGATCTACACGAGATTCTAGTCAAGTTACATATAAAGTTCATTATATTTGGAGCTACGGCCTAGAAGATATGAGCAAAACAAGTTAAACATGGCAATGATGCAAAATGCATACAAACATCAAGCAAACACCTCAAAACATGGATGCAACATGATAATATGAAACTAGATGCAAAAACAAGCAAGTATCATATAGAGCACACTCAAAACGGAGCAACGGTTCAACACACACATGAAACAAGTTTAAAGGACAAGATGTCCAAAACAGCAACTAGGCATCTTGCAAGAATCAAAACAACATGCTACAGCACCCCAACATGAAAAACAAAGACATGGGCATGATGTACAGGTAAAGCATAACAAAACATGAACACTGAGCTATCTTCGGAATACACTAGAACATGCTCAAACACACATGGCAAGATTGCAAATAATAACAGTTTCAGACTTTGCAGAAAATAACATCAGGTTGCAATGTTTAGAGCTATCAAACAACATGTTACAGGAACTTATCATGGCAAACAAAGGCATGGCATGAATCTACTAATTGCATAGAACAAAAGTCCCTTAATGACCATGAGCCAAAAAGGATCAGATAATATGATGGCACCCATGTAAACATGGCAAGTTATATTACAGATTCAAACATGGCAGGAACAACGGTAAGTAGGCATGTTGGTGAGCTTGTACCACTCACCACAGAGCAATACATGGCATGGCAAGGCAACCATCAGTAAAAAGACATGTTTATGAAGCTAAGCATGGCAAGAGCAAGTTCATAGGGTGCATGGAACACTAACAACAATCATGGCAAGAACTGAACTTAATGTTAACAGGCTGACAGCAACATTATTTAGCAACTTTGGAGCAAGATTACAACAAGCTACAGCAGGCTATAATTACAACCAGGGGCATGGATGGATAGAGCATGACATGTAGAACAAAAGATCCTTAGTGAACATCTCCAGATTATGCATAGAATGACTAGTAGCAGCAAGTTTACATAGCATCACGAAATAACAGATTCAGCCTAGCAAAACAGTAACAACAAGTACCCTACTTAACAAGCTCGATTCACTCACCACAAGTCATTGCATGACAAGATAAGCATAGCATCAGCAAGAAGACATGTTTATGAAACAAATCAAGGCAAGAACAAGTTCATAGCATGCAAGGATCAACTACAACAACCTTGGCAAAGTTGAATAACATGTAAACAATCTGCCAGGAAATATTTTGTAGCAAAAGTAGAGCAAGTAAATGACATGCTAGACTACTCCATAATTGCAACCAGGGACATGACTGGATAGAGCATAACCATATGTTTAAAACATCCTTATTAAAGTATGTCAAAATATGCATGGATCTCTCTGTAGCAACAAGTTTACATGGCATCAAAATAACAGCAGAACAGGGACTGAAAACAGCAACATCATGAAGTCTAGTTTACATGCTTGTGCTAGTCACCACAAAGATCACAAAAATACATGGCATACACCCCTGTAAAGATGGCATGGCATAGTTCAAAACACATGTAGACATCAACCTCATATGATGCACACATCAAACATGGCAAAAATGACAAAAGAGCAAGTTCTGTTAATAGACAGCAGACAACATTATGAAGCACTCTTGCAACAATGATTCAGGCATCAAGATGACCTCAAATGAACATTATGCAATGGAATTAAATGAAGTACTCGTTGAGATGAACAATTTGACATATTACACGCACGAAACGGAGCAGTATGCAACAAGTTATGACATGTTGAATAGGGCATGAAAATATGCAACAAACTCGGGACTTAGCAGAAAATCACCTCGCGAAAAAAACTGGCAGGTCGGGGTTGTCTCCTTCTCTCGTACAGAATGGAGGGCACGGAAGTCAACGCCGGTGTGGAGGGGTCTTGGGACTCCGGCGAGCGCCGGGAAGGCCGTGAATGGGTAGATCGGGCACGGGGCAACCCATTCCCGGCGTTGAGGCGGCTTGGGGCGGCGCGAGCGCGGAGATCGGGGTGGCCATGGAAGGTCTGCAGAGCTTGGGAGAGAGAGAGATCGTGAGGGAGAGGGAGAAGCACTGGAGAAGGGAGGAGGAGAGGAGGCGCTGCACTGGCCTGGCATGGGCGACGCCGTGGCTCGGGTCGCCGGCGGCGGCCTTCTCCGTCGAGGACGACGCAGGGCGACGGGGAACTCCTCCCCTGGAGTTCGGGAACGACGGGACGAGAGGAGCGGGAGAGATCGGGAGGGCGGCGGCGCGGACATGTCCGGCGGGGTCCGGACGTGTCCGGCTGCGGGAGGAGGAAGAAGCTAGGGTTTCGGGGGGATTCATCCGTGAATTTGGACGGGGAGGGCATATTTATAGATTCTGGGAGCTAGGAGAGTCCAAATAAGGCACGGTTTTCGCCCACACGATCGTGATCAAATGACCGAGAGCATGGAGGGGGTTTGGACGGGTTTTGGGCCAGTTTGGAAGGGTGTTGGGCTACAAAGAGAAGGGGGGTTTTATGGTTACCCGGTTAACCGTTGGAGTATCAAACGACCTCCAAATGGCACGAAACTTGACAGGCGGTCTACCGGTGCTATACCAAGGCCGCTTGGCAAACCTCAGGCCATTCCGAGAACGTTTAACACCCGCTCATGAATACAAGGTCTGAGAGGGGCGACGGGCGCACGCGAGAGGTCCGGACTCCGAACGGACAACGGAGAGAACCGGGAGAACCCGAACGGATGCAAGTTTTGAAGAACATGCAGATGAAATGCAGGTGATGACATGGCAAAATGCAACACGCAAGAAAATGACATGGCAACTACGGCGAAAAACTGGCAGACATCTGGCGCATCGAATCCGGGGCATTACAACACTCCTCCACTAACAAGAGATCTCGTCCCGAGATCTTAGGACTGAGACGGAAGGGAAAGAAGGAACAGGTGAAACAAGAACTCAAAGAAAAAGCAAGGAATCGAGAGCACTCGAGAAGAAGAGAGGAACGACGAGAATGACGAGAATCGAAGGCTCACGGAATCTGGTAGACTCAGAAACAACTCCGGTTAGAACGAGATAAGAAACGAATAAGACTGAAAGGATTTAGGCAGCAGTCCGGCTGAAAATGGAAGGAATAGAACACGAGCTTCACAAGATGGGATGGCACTTGACGAGATGAACAATGCAATGCCTCCGGAAGAATTGAAAGAATGAGCACCTCAGGAAGCAAGAAGAAGAAGATACTTGAGCTCTTCCAACAAAATCTTGATGGACTCTTTAAGAGTGAATTAAATCATGAAGAGCCACCATGAAGAAATCTGGTAACAAAAGGATGACGAGATAAAATTGAAGGATGAAAGAATAAGATGAGCCTTGCGATGATTTAGATGGAGGTTCCGACGACATGGCCGAGGAAAATTGAACTCCGGAAAAGAAAAGATGAAAACACTTGGAACTAGAATTTATTCATCAAGAACAAACTCTGAAGGAAGGGATTAATCACTTTAAGGAATAAGAATAAGATTTATTGTATGCTTATCCTTCATCAAATTAAATTGATGACAATATGGATTTGGCATACTACTTATTCTTCTTGAAAAAGGGCTGAGAAGGGATAGCACAAAACTTGAGAAGGTCTTCATGAACCACCGGTAGGATTGAAAGAACGAATGGATTGAAATGATGACAAAGGAAAAAGAATCTGAATGAACCACTATAAGAATTAGAGAAATGGCTGATGAAAGGGAATGAATCAACCGGGAAGAATTAGAGGCAAATTGCTTGAGGGGATTAGATGCAAGAGAACAAGAGATCATGAAGCTGATTAAAGAACGCTTGAATGAAGCACCGGGATAATTGGATAACAGTAACTGAAATGTGAGGACGAAGAATTCTTCTGGAGCGATGGCCTCCGGTGAAAAGAACCGGGAAACAACTTCTGACATACTCCGGATGGTTAAGAAAAGAATATCTGACAAACGGAATAATTGAGAGGATAATAAGAAGCTATAACCATGAATCTCCGGGAGAACGGACAAGATTTAGAGGAAAAACTCTTCTTTGGTCTTCAAATGACGATGATAAACACCACCAGAATTACTGAGATGCTCCGGGAAAAATGACAAGCGAAGAGGTTGAGGCAACAATGAAATGATTGGAAATCGATCTTGGACAAGCATGTGACTGATGAAATTCATTCTTACGTCACTCTTCGAAAATAATTGGGAATAGCTCCGGGAAATTAGAAGAGTCAGGTAAGATCCTGGAAAAAGACCTGTGGGTTAGGGCCCACTAAAATAGAACACCGTTGGAAAGGGATGTAGAACAGATAGATGATGCACCGGAACAATTGAAATATTTGAATGAGGTGACAACCTCGAATTAATTGGAACACAGACGAATCTCCTGAGATGTCTTGAACACTCCTGAAGGATAAACTGGTGAGAGGCGAACGAGCAGGGAAAACACTTGAGCTACGGAAAAGAATATGATCAACCCAAAAAACTTGAATTGATACCACCGGAAAAGAGATGGAGAATGCCGCACAAAACGAGAATACACCGGTTGAAACAATTGATGAAAGACTGAAGAGGCTCCACACGAATGAAATTGATGGTCGAAACAGACTCGGGCTCCGAGAAGAAGAGGGTGGGAGGGCACGAAAACAAAGGCAACTTGGAAGGGGAAACCGACGAATATCTTGAAGAGAAAACACCGGTTAAAATCATTGAGGAAAGAAGGCAAAGACTTCGCACGAGTAGGATGGATACTCGATTACGGACTCCGACTCCGGGATGAAAAAGGGAGGGCGCGTGGGAAAAGAAAAACAACTGAGGATTGAACTTGGCAACGATGAAGAGGCTCGAGTCAACTTGACGAGAAATGCACCGGATGAAAAGAGATGAGAACGAACGATCGGAAAAACCAACTGCGTGATCCTAAAGAAAATTTGAAGGGGAAGAGAAGTAATTCAGAACACCTACGTCAAGATTCCTTACCAGAGCGACGAAGGGGCTGAGGAGTAAAAAGAATTCCTACTCTCCGATATAACTAGACTCCGAAAATAGTTTTCTTCTAGACTCAACAACGGCCAAACTACACGATCAATCAAGGGGGCTCCTAGGGTCGGTCGAGGCTCTGATACCAACTTGTCACGCCCAATATGCGACCCTATCCAAAAGAAACTCGAAGGTCCCACCAAGGATAGACCCGCATATTGAAACGCTTTTGCAAGGTGGATATCATTACATCAACATTACATAATAGATGGGGATACGTACAAGAGGCATACAATGCCACACGAATACAACATCACAACTTACATAAGAGCAACATCCGACTACGGATGAAACACAAACAGAAGCTCAAACGACATCCACCCTGCTAGCCCAGTCTGCCGATCTGGAACCTATCCCCTGATCAAAGAAGAAGCGGAAGAAGAACTCCAACACAAGCAAACATCGCTCTCGCGTCATGATCATCGCAAAACCTGTACCTGCAACTGTTGTTGTAGTAATCTGTGAGCCACGAGGACTGAGCAATCCCATTACCATGGGTATCAAGACTAGCAAAGCTAAAAGGGAAAGGAAGGGGTAAAGTGGTGAGGTTGCAGCAGCGACTAAGCATATATGGTGGCTAACATATGCAAATAAGAGCGAGAAGAGGGCAAAAGGAACGGTCGTGAAGCTAGTAATGATCAAGAAGTGATCCTGAACTCCTACTTACGTCAAGCATAACCCAAAACCGTGTTCACTTTCCGGACTCCGCCGAAAAGAGACCATCATGGCTACACACACGGTTGATGCGTTTTAATTCGGATCTGGTGTCAAGTTATCTACAACCGGACATTAACAAATTCCCATCTGCCTATAACCGCAGGCACGGCTTTCGAAAGATTATACCCTGCAGGGGTGTCCCAACTTAGCCCATGATAAGCTCTCACGATCAACGAAGGATATACCTTCTCCCAGGAGGACCCGATCAGACTCGGAATCCCGGTTTACAAGACATTTCGACAATCGTAAAACAAGACCAGCAAGACCGCCCGCTGTGCCGACAAATCCCGATAGGAGCTGCACATATCTCATACTCAGGGCACACCGGATGGGCGAAGCGTACAGGAACCGACGTAACCCAAGTTGCCAAGGGATGGCCCCGCACGGTGCTCTAGTTTGGACCAACACTTAGACAAGCATTGGCCTGGGGGAGGCTAAAATAAAGATGACCCTTGGGTTAATTACTCCCAAGGGAAATATAGGTGGTGGTGAGGCAAATGGTAAAACCAAGGTTGGACCTTGCTGGAGGA
Source organism: Triticum aestivum (assembly GCF_018294505.1). Taxonomy (NCBI): domain Eukaryota; kingdom Viridiplantae; phylum Streptophyta; class Magnoliopsida; order Poales; family Poaceae; genus Triticum; species Triticum aestivum. The sequence goes on from NC_057798.1 coordinate 537,188,964, forward strand.
GTTTTATTCAAAGCGAACTGTCAAGGGGGTCCCATAAATCACCCAACCGCGTAAGGAACGTAAAATCCTGGAACATAACACCGGTATGACTGAAACTAGGGCGGCAAGAGTGGAACAAAACACCAGGCATAAGGCTGAGCCTTCCACCCTTTACCAAATATATAGATGCATTAATTAAATAAGAGATATTGTGATATCCCAACATAATCCTGTCCGCCATGGGGAAATCTTCAACTTCACCTGCAACTAGCAACGCTATAAGAGGGCTGAGCAAAGCGTTAACATAGCCAAGCAACGGTTTGCTAGGAAGGGTGTCAAAGGTTAGAGGTTCATGGCAATTTGGGAGGCTTGATGAGCAAAAGATAGGTAACGCAGCATAGCGATAGAACGAAGCAACTAGCATAGCAATGATAGTAGTGAGATCCAGGGTAGCGGTCATCTTGCCTGAAATCCCGCAAGGAAGAAGAACGAGTCCATGAAGAAGATGAAGCCACAAAGACGAACCAAGCGTAGACGAACGAATCCTCACGATCGCAACGGAAACAGGAACTATCGAAAAGAAGCACACAACATAGTAAACACACCACACATGAACAAGGCATGATGCACAACAAGCATGATGCATGACACGGATACATGAAGCTACTCATGGCAAGGGATGAGGCAAACAAGAGCAACACATCAAGGCAAGTTTAAATGAGGCCGGGAACAACGTATAACAATTCCGGTAAGTCCTCATATGCATATTTCGAAATTGGTCCAGATCTGAATAAACTTATGTTCAAGTTGTTAAACAGCAAGTTAAGATGCACCAAGTTGATCTACACGAGATTCTAGTCAAGTTACATATAAAGTTCATTATATTTGGAGCTACGGCCTAGAAGATATGAGCAAAACAAGTTAAACATGGCATTGATGCAAAATGCATACAAACATCAAGAAAACACCTCAAAACATGTATGCAACATGATAATATGAAACTAGATGCAAAAACAAGCAAGTATCATATAGAGCACACTCAAAACGGAGCAACGGTTCAACACACACACATGAAACAAGTTTAAAGGACAAGCAGTCCAAAACAGCAACTAGGCATCTTGTAAAAATCAAAACAACATGCTACAGCACCGCAACATGAAAACAAAAGACATGGGAATGATGTACAGGTAAAGCATAACAAAACATGAACACTGAGCTATCTCCATAAAACACTAGAACATGCTCAAACACACATGGCAAGATTGCAAATAATAACAGTTTCAGACTTTGCAGAAAATAACATCAGGTTGCAATGTTTAGAGCTATCAAACAACATGTTACAGGAACTTATCATGGCAAACAAAGGCATGGCATGAATCTACTAATTGCATAGAACAACAATCTCTTAATGACCATGAGCCAAAAAGGATCAGAAAATATGATGGCACCCATGTAAACATGGCAAGTTATATTAGAGATTCAAACATGGCAGGAACAACGGTAAGTAGGCATGTTGGTGAGCTTGTACCACTCACCACAAAGAAATACATGGCATGGCAAGGCAACCATCAGTAAGAAGACATTTTTATGAAGCTAAGCATGGCAAGAGCAAGTTCATAGGGTGCATGGAACACTAACAGCAATCATGGCAACAACTGAACTTAATGTTAACAGGCTGACGGCAACATTGTTTAGCAACTTTGGAGCAAGATTACAATAAGCTACAACAGGCTATAATTACAACCAGACGCATGGATGTATAGAGCATGACATGTAGAACAAAAGATCCTTAGTGAACATCTCCAGATTATGCATAGAATGACTAGTAGCAGCAAGTTTACATAGCATCACGAAATAACAGATTCAGCCTAACAAAACAGTAACAACAAGTACCCTACTTAACAAGCTCGATTCACTCACCACAAGTCATTGCATGACAAGATAAGCATAGCATCAGCAAGAAGACATGTTTATGAAACAAATCAAGGAAAGAACAAGTTCATAGCATGTAAGGATCAACTACAACAACCTTGGCAAAGTTGAATAACATGTAAACAATCTGCCAGGAAACATTTTGTAGCAAAGGTAGAGCAAGTAAATGACATGCTAGACTACTCCATAATTGCAACCAGGGGCATGAATAGATAGAGCATAACCATATGTTCAAAACATCCTTACTAAAGTATCTCAAAATATGCATGGATCTCTCTGTAGCAACAAGTTTACATGGCATCAAAATAACAGCAGAACAGGGACTGAAAACAGCAACATCGCGAAGCCTAGTTTACATGCTTGTGCTAGTCACCATAGAGATCAGAAAAATACATGGCATACACCCCTGTAAAGATGGCATGGCATAGTTCAAAACACATGTAGACATCAACCTCATATGATGCACACATCAAATATGGCAAAAATGACAAAAGAGCAAGTTCTGTTAACAGACAGCAGACAACATTATGAAGCACTCTTGCAACAATGATTCAGGCATCAAGATGACCTCAAATGAACATTATGCAATGGAATTAAATGAAGTACTCGTTGAGACGAACAATTTGACATATTACACTCACGAAACGGAGCAGTATGCAACAAGTTATGACATGTTGAATAGGGCATGAAAATATGCAACAAACTCGGGGCTTAGCAGAAAATCACCTCGCGAAAAAAACTGGCAGGTCGGGGTCGTCTCCTTCTCTCGTACAGAATGGAGGGCACGGAAGTCAACTCCAGCGTGGAGGGGGCTTGGGACTCCGGTGAGCGCCGGGAAGGCCGTGAATGGGTAGATCGGGGACGGGGCAACCCATTCCCGGCGTTGAGGCGGCTTGGGGCGGCGCGAGCGCAGAGATCGGGGCGGCCGTCGAAGGTCTGCAGAGCTCGGGAGAGAGAGAGAGAGATCATGAGGGAGGAGGAGAGGAGGCGCTGCACTGGCCTGGCATGGGCGACGCCGTGGCTCGGGTCGCCGGCGGCGGCCTTCTCCGTCGAGGACGACGCGGGGCGACGGGGAACTCCTCCCCTGGAGTTCGGTAACGACGGGACGAGGGGAGCGGGAGAGCTCGGGAGGGCGGCGGCACGGACATGCCCGGTGGGTCCGGACGTGTCCGGCTGCGGGAGGAGGAAGAAGCTAGGGTTTCAGGGGGATTCATCCGCGAATTTGGACGGGGAGGGCATATTTATAGATTCTGGGAGCTAGGAGAGTCCAAATAAGGCACGGTTTTTGCCCACACGATCGTCATCGAACGACCGAGAGCATGGAGGGGGTTTGGACGGGTTTTGGGCCAGTTTGGAAGGGTGTTGGGCTGCAAAGAGAAGGGGGGTTTTACGGTTACCCGGTTAACCGTTGGAGTATCAAACGACCTCCAAATGGCATGAAACTTGACAGGCGGTCTACCGGTGCTATACCAAGGCCGCTTGGCAAACCTCGGGCCATTCCGAGAACGTTTAACACACGCTCATGAATACAAGGTCTGAGAGGGGCGACGGGCGCGCGTGAGAGGTCCGGACTCCGAACGGACAACGGAGAGAACCGGAAGAACCCGAACGGATGCAAGTTTTGAAAAACATGCATATGAAATGCAGATGATGACATGGCAAAATGCAACACGCAAGCAAATAACATGGCAACTACGGCGAATAACTGGCAGACATCTGGCGCATCGAATCCGGGGCGTTACACTTCAGTGGCTTTGTTGGTGGCCACCTCAGTATTCTCAACCTCCACTTGTGTAGCTGGAGGGTCGGGCACAGATACGTTCTCCTCGAGAACAACTTCTTGATTTGTGGGGTGTGTGGCAACAGGTTCTTCTTGTCTGTCATCGGCTGCTGCAGTCGGTATCTCTTCAGAAGCATTAGCTTCATGCACAGGAACCGTCACAGAAGGATTGTCTTCAGGAAACACTTGACGTGCCACTGAGCTGGATTGGTGTGAATCCTCTTCCGTGATAGTCGTCATGGAGACCGAAGGCCTCAGGCCTTTGCGAAGCCGTTGAAACACGGGCGACGTCTTTGGTGATGGTGTGGTCTCCAAGTAATTGTCATCATTGACAATTGGACTGGTACCTTACGTTGGAGTAGGATGCGGTGTACTTGGGGAGTCTTGAACTGGGGTATCTAGTTGGGGGGTGATTAGCCCATGAAGCATCTTGTGTGATTGGCGTCAAAGGACGACCAATACTAATGAGTTCGCTGTTCGTGAGAATAGGCGATGATACTGTGGGGTTCTGAATCTGAGGAAGGACTTCATCATCTTCTACATTGTCTTGGGGACCAATGTCTTCAGTCGCGATTGGATCACGACTGGAACTTCTTGTTCTTCAGGAGCCTCTGTGGAAGCAGGCTCATGAACAATCAACTGACGCTCTTGATTGTCGGATGGAGGGGGAGCATAAGCAATGGGTTCAACAACTAAGGGCTCTTTGGGAGCAGCCCGATCTCTCTTCTTGGTCTTTCTCTTCTTTGGGGGCGGTGCATCATCAGTAGTGCGCGTGATCTTTCTTTTTCTTGCTTCGGCTTCAGCTGCCTTCGTTTTCTTCTATTCTGAAGCTGGTGTGGGGACCTTAGGCTTCGAGCCTGTCATGCTGGCAGGGAAGACAATGCGAGGTTCTTCCCGCCGTATAGCTTCAGTCGGGGCCACAGTAGACTTCTTCTTTTGCTTGGCAGCCATCTTGGGGTCAATACTAGGACGCCCAAGTGCCTTGCGCTTTTCAGCTTCGTTGTAAGCCTGAACACATTTGGCAGCAAGATTCTTCATGCGTTCTCTTGAGCCTTTGGCTTCTTCACGCTTCTTGCGAAAGGCTTCTTTAAGGTCATTCAGCATCACCTTGAATTTTTGGACATTAGCCACACTCAGCTTGGCCACATGCTTCTTGAACTGTTCCTTCTCAAAATCAATCTTGTGTTTCAGTTCAACAATTCGTTGGGCCAGAGCCAGCTCAGGAGAAATTGCACCTTGGAAGGCGACGCTGATGCCAATGGGGAGTTGAAGATCATCAAAGCTGAGATCTTGATTGTCGAACCATTCATCAATGAAATTGTGCAAGATATTCACATCAAAGAGGGGCAGATCATTGAAGATCTCCGCCTCTTGCTTGCTCTTGATCAGCTGCTCAAGGGCATCCTCACCAAATTCTTCATCTGAAGACAAATCAATGGCTTCAGATTCGTTCCTCAGAACGGCTACTGGTGTCAGTGCTTGACTTGTCCTTGGAGCAGTTTTCTTCTGAGGCTTCTAGGTCCGTTTGGAGACACGAGATTGATCTTCGGAGGTGTTGCTTGGAGCAGGAGGGGCAGTTGCCAATGGCTTCACTCGAGAAGCCTTTGGTGCAGCAGTGGGTTTGGAAGCCTTAGCTTTCTTTTGCTTCTTTGGCTTAGGAGTAGGAGCTAGAGCCTCTTCAGAGTCAGCAGCATTGTCAGAATGATCCACTTTTGCACCTTGTACAGCTATGTGTGCGAGGAGGCCTTCAAAGTTGTAGAAGGGACCGATCCTGTTCTCATTGGCTTCACGGGTGCCATCTTCCCATGGAGAGGATGGACTAGGGTTGAAGTCAAGTCCGAATTCCTTCTTTTTCTGCACAGCTGAGTCTTTGGCGAACTGGTAATTGCGCTTGAAGAGATGGTCGTCGCGACACCATAGCAGAAAAGAAGGGTCAGCATTCTCTGGCTCTGGTCCGCAAACCATACAAGGATAGAAGCCTTGCTCAATGGCCTCAGCTTGGGTTCTGGGTTGAAGATTTTTATACAGAATATCTCCCCAGGGCCGCTTGATGGCATTCTTTTCAGCATATTCTTGAGTGACAAATCGGTACTTGAACCATTCTTCAGCCCAGTATCTTCGGATCCATTGGATGTGATTCTTGCGACCAGTATAGGTTTCCTCAGGGTCCGTTTTGTACAGCTCATGCAAATCTGGTGGCAAATCCTTGGAAGTGTTTCCACGATGCTTTCTGACACCCTTTCTTGCTGGTTTCTCAGTAGCCATGAAGCTTAACCTGAAAGGCTTCAGAACTTGCAAAGGCTTCTTGCGGCTAGTCAAACAAGAACTTGCTTCAGGTGAATTGATGTGACTCTGTGATAATTCTGCAAATGAATGCAGACTATGAGAACCAAGGGATTCTCCCACGGACATGTACCTGTGACAGCATTAGAGATGCGAGGGAAGGGGAAGAGGTCATATGCATTCTCAGAAGATTTTGAAGATAAATCAGTTTGAAGACATTGACCTCATAACGCGAAGACATTCACTTATTTGATGTGAGTTGGTTCCAGAGTTGTACAAATCCAGGAATAAGTACAAGTGAGGAATCTAACTTGTAATGAAGCATAAGTGAACATACTAGGTACATTATGAGATGCAGAGTGTGATAGATTCAACTTTGGAGTTGTAGAAACTACTTTTGGTAAGGAAGGATGAATCTATCGGATCAAAAAGACAATAAAAAAAGAGACTTTTAATTACCACAGGAAGAACTGCTAGATGGAGGGAAATTTGAGGCCGAGCAGTTCAATCTCTCGTGCCCTAACTTGGCGACGAGAGACAGCTACAGCGGCGGTGGAGAAGATGAGGTCCGTGGCCGGCGTGAGGACGGCGTCGGAGAAGTCGCGGCAGCTAAGCGCTTCGTCGCCGACGTCGTCGAGTGCTAGCGGTGGTGCTAGGGTTTTCGGGAGGTGGCGAGGTGGAAGAAAAGTTTTGACCGTGATGGGATGTGCATTTATAAGGAAAGGGACAGCACAGCGTAATTACATAGGTGCCCCTCGCGATTTGCATTTGAATGACACGTGGCGTGCATGCAACTCCTGGGTAGTTGTTCCATGTTCCCACCCACGCCTGGATTGTCGGGGCGGTCGTTCCAAATTCTTCGGATTTCCGGTAATAAAGATAGCGCATTTAAAACTGACATAAATGTTTGTCAGATTGGCTTCAGGTGACAAGGTTCAGTGAAGACAATCGACAGTTTTCAATAGAATGCATATGATTTGGACAGATAGAGTTGAGGTAGAAGCATAGATAGGTTAGGGTCCGATCACATTCACTTAGATCAAAAGATTCAACATGAATTCATAACTATAAGTGAATGATGTGGAGGACAGAACACAAATAGTATGCAACCAGTTTAAGGCCAAATCAATCATATGAAGATAAGTTCGAATATAAGTCAGAAATAAAGACAACTCAGTTATGAAGACTATGCAAACATAAAGCCAAGAGAAGCACCTCAAACAAAAGTTTGGTGGTTGTGTTACCCACCGTATAGGAAGTATTAGACCCAGACACGGCGCACAATTATCGTGGCGCTCCGAAGTCAAATTCCGCATTAATGTATTCACACTTGGAGTGTGTGTCTTCATTGATTGAAGATATACATTACTTTGTGTGTTGCACATCTAAGTCATCAAAATGCATAAGTGTTAGGATATGTGTCCCATTCACAGGACATTTGAGGAGTCCAAGATATTTAGCTCACACCGCAACTTGCAAAACCTTTTCTCGTCCAAGGGCTTTGTGAAGATATCAGCCAGTTGCTCTTCAGTGTTGACATGGATGATATCAATGTCTTCCTTCATAACATGATCTCTGAGGAAGTGATGACGAATCTCAATATGCTTTGTCTTTGAGTGCTGAACTAGATTGTTGGCAATCTTGATGGCACTCTCATTGTCACAGTAAAGAGGCACATTCTTCAGGTGTATACCATAGTCCTTGAGAGTTTGCTTCATCCAGAGAAGCTGAGCATAGCAAGATCCGGCAGCAATGTATTTGGATTCAGCAGTGGAGAGAGATACACAGTTCTGCTTCTTTGAAGACCAACAGACAAGTGATCGTCCCAGAAAGTGACATGTGCCTGATGTGGACTTGCGATCAACCTTGTCACCAGCATAATCAGCATTTGAGAATCCAACTAGATCAAACTCTGAGCCCTTTGGATACCATAATCCTAGTGTTGGGGTGTAAGCCAAATATCGAAGTATTCGCTTCACAGCTAAGTGATGCGATTTCTTTGGTGCCGCTTGGAATCGGGCACACATGCAAACACTAAGCATTATATCTGTCCTAGATGCACATAAATAAAGCAAATAACCAATCATGGAGTGGTATACCTTTTGGTCGAATTCTTTACCATTATCGCCGGGACCCAGATGACTTTTGGTTGGCTTTGGCGTCGTGTATCCTTTGCAGTCTTGCATTCCAAACTTCTTCAGGCAATCTTTGAGATATTTTTCTTGAGAAATGAAGATGTCGTTGCGTTGCTGACGGATTTGGAGACCCAGAAAAAACTTTAGTTCACCCATCATGGACATCTGATATTGCTCTTGCATCATATGACCAAACTCATCATTGTATTTCTTGTTGGTGCAGCCGAAGATAATGTCATCCACATATATTTGGCACACAAACAGTTCACTGTCGTAAGTCTTTGTGAAGAGGGTAGGATCCAGTGAACCAGGTTTGAAGCCTTTGCTCTTCAGGAAGTCTTTGAGCGTATCATACCAAGCACGAGGGGCTTGTTTGAGGCCATACAGTGCCTTGTTGAGCTTGTACACCATATCAGGATTTTTTGGATCTTCAAAGCCAGGGGGTTGTGCAACGTATACTTCTTCTTCTATCTTTCCATGGAGAAAAGCACTCTTCACATCCATTTGATAAAGGAGAATGTTGTGATGATTTGCATAGGCTAGCAGTATGCGAATGGCTTCAAGCCTTGCCACAGGAGCAAAAGTTTCATCAAAGTCAATCCCTTCCACTTGAGTGTAGCCTTGAGCAACTAGAGGAGCTTTGTTTCTGACCACTTGACCATGTTCATCTTGCTTGCTGCGATATATCCATTTGGTGCCAATGATATTGTGCATCCGAGGATCAGGACGCTTGACCAGTTCCCACACATTGTTCAACTCAAACTGTTGAAGCTCTTCTTGCATTGCTTGAATCCATTCAGGTTCCATAAAGGCTTCGGTGACTTTCTTGGGTTCTGAGATTGAGACGAATGCAAAGTGTCCACAGAAATTGGTGAGTTGTGTTGCTCTTTGTGTGGCTCTTGAACGAGTGAGTGGACCAGGTGCATTGAGGCTATCGATCATCTTCTCAATATGTACTTCATTTGCAACACGAGGTTGAGCAGGACGAAGATTTTGTTCTTTCTGATCAATGTCATCATTTGGAGGATTATCTTCAGGCTGAGCATTGTCTTCAGGTTGATGAGGTGCAGAAATGATCAGTTCTTCTTCAGCCTGATTTTCAGAGGGTATGATCTCGCCAGTTCCCATTTGCTTGATTGGCTCGCTAGGGGATAACTCATCAAGCACATTTGGCAGGTGCTCTCTTTGCGAGCCGTTAGTCTCATCGAACCACACATCCACAGTTTCATCCACTTTATAGTGAAAGAGGTTGAAGACTCTGTAGGAGTGCGAATCCTTTCCGTAACCAAGCATAAAACCTTCATGTGCTTTTGGTGCAAATGTCGGTTGGCCACCCATGATGAACCAGAGCGCACAGAGAAATACTATTCTTTCCGGTCTCTCCATATGTGGCTCACATGCATTTCGAAACTAAAGTAGGAACATTTAGCTCACCAATTAAACATCTCTCAGTTTTACTAATATCAACAATAATATCATATATGAATTTGTACAACTAAGCTTGTTTAGCTCGATGGGTGGAGCAGTGCTATTACGACACGAACCACGTAGGCTTATTGTGGTCATCATAAAATGGGGAAAACATAAGCATGATGAGTACAGTGTTGACCGTGGCAGTGGGATGGAAGATCTGAAGCTGCAAACCACGCAAAGGGTAGTTAGCAACTGATGTTTACTTTGAAATAACAACTAAGATTTGGTATGGACAAGAAAGTACGGTCAACAAGTGACAAAGAAATGCAATTATGCTGTCTCTCTATATGTTGCGACATGCATTTGGAAACTCAAGTGGGACCTTTAGCTAACCAATTAAATGTGTCGGTTAACTAATATCAGTATCATATCACAATCATATTTGAACAACTAAGCTTTCGAATTCTGAGTGTTGTGTTGTTTAGCTTGAAGGGTGGATTAATGCCAGTACGGCAAAAAGCACCTACGCAGATCATAGTAGAGTAGATAAAAGGGGAAAACCCTAAGCATCAAGAGAAAAATCAGGAAAGTGAAACTAGCTGGACCAGTGGGTAGCGCACATGCTTTTCAAAACGAATATAGGAACATTAGGTGACCAATTAAACGTTCTCTGTTTTAGTGATATGAGCATCATATCAGATTCGTATTTCAACACGTAAGCTTTGGGTTGAGGTCTTGAGGAGCAGTGCTAGCACGACACGAAGCACCTACAATGATGGTAGTGAATATAAAGGGGGGAAACCATAAGGTTTACGAGTATAGTGCCCATGCCATGGCGGATCTGAAGGTGTAAACCGGACAAAGCTACTTCGCAATTGCTTTCAACTAGCCACTACAATTTGGTACGGACAAGAAAAGTACGGTAAACAAATTACGATTTATTTTCCGGGTGAGATCAATAACTTAAGCACATATGGAAGAGTACCACCTCTCTTGCGACACCGTGTAGGCCTATGCTGATACGTTAAGGATGTTGCGGGTGCGATGGCTGTCGGCGGCGGGGAAGAAGACTTTAGACGGCAGACGGCTGGGTCGGGGGATATATCCTGTTGCCGTGGACGAGGCGGTCGTAGGAGCGGCAACGGCAAGGTGGACGACGGCGCCGATGAAGCGAGAGGAGGCGATGAAAGTATCCTGGTCCAGCGCCGTGGATGAGTGACGTCCATCTCTTGCAGTGGACGACGGGGTAGGGATAGCGGCTCCCGCAAGGTGGAGGATGGGGTGGCGGACGGAGGAGGCTGGCCGCAGTGCGGAGGTTGTCGTGCTGCTGACTATGTATGACTGGGAAATGGAGGGGAGGGGGTATCTCAAACTTTGGGACGCGCTTCTCTGAAATGTGGGAAAGTTACGAACTTATCCCCCGTTTAAAATTTCGGACATCGTGTCAGTTGCGGATAGGACGGTAATCTCGCATCTCCCAAATATTTGCCGGTAACTATTTCGGGCGAGGAGAGGGTGTTTTGCCGCCCACGATTGGCGCCCATGGTGTATGAACGGGGCTGACAAGTAGGGCGGTTGTGTCACGTCTGATGGAAGTTACACATCTGCCCCTATTTAAAATATTAGCCTACATCGATTTCGGACGGGGAGAGTTTGTTTTGCCGCCCACCGTGTATGAATGGGGAAATGAAGGAAGAGACACATGTCTTTCGGACGAGCTCGAATCAAATGTGTTTTGCCGCCCACGTTTCGCGCCCACCATGTCTGAATGGGCTCAGAGGCCGTCGTGTCACGTCTGATTGAAGTTACTAGTCTACCCCTATCGACAGCAGTGTAAATCCGGTCGATAAGGATGTACTCAGTGTCAGGGGTAGACAGTAATTTCCATCTCGCAAACACTTGCTTCGGGCAGCCCAAAAATTATAGTGGGTGTTTAGCCGCTTCGTTCAAAACTTGGGAGAATTAGCATTCACGTTTGCCCTGGGACCTGGCAAACTAAATTCAAATCCAATTTGTATTCGATTACGAATATCCACAGATAATTATATGTTTTGTTATTTATTTCTTCAACACCACAACAAAGATTTATTCCACCTTTATATATGATTATGATTTAGAAATGCCGTGATCTTCGAATTCAGTAGGTTGGATACACTCTGATTCAAACAGTTATTTCATCCAATACAATATGCTCACACGAAAAACAGTTCACCTTATGTCAATCATACAAGTACTAAGGATTACCTCGCCTAAAAAATTCGGATCATTACAACACATGGACAACATGGAATTCCGGACAACATAGGGGGTCTTGCAACATAATCCATTCAGAGACATGACACAACATGCAAGTACAATAATCTAATGACAATTTCAACTGGTATCTAAAGAAGAACAGGGATTACCTTGGGCTTCAGATAGCAGAAACAGCAGGACCTCCTCCGTCTTCAAATGCAACATTCTTACTTCCTCCAATTCTTGGGTTGCTTGCATAATGCGTGCCGCTAATTCCGTAATTTCCAGCCTCAAGATAAAGATTACCTCATTCATGGCAGCCACACCATCTCTTTCTGCCTCTAGTAGAGCCTCAAGCACTATAATATCTATGCTCAGACTGCTCTCCGGCGGTGTTGCCTCTGAACTGCTACCATCTGGTAACATGGATGGCGCACTGCTTCCACAAATAGATTCTGGGGTTGTACATTGTGTCCTAGTGTGAACGGCATCCTGAAAGGTTTCCGCTGGACATAAGTAAGAGATAGTTATCGTATGATCCAGGCAGTAAGCTTACATGGTAAACGACGGACGAATTATTGCCGAGCATGGCAAACTATATTTGAATGGTTCGAAGCAGCATCAGCCGAAAAGAAATTAAAATGGTAAGATGAAACTAGGGATGTAAGTGGCAAATAAACGACATCCGCCAGTCCCATCTAGTTAGTTTTTGCTACCTCCCTAGTTCATTTTCCTCAAAAAACAAAAACTCTTCTGAACTATCATACCACTAGTGGACTTTAATCGGGATTAAACGGGACCCAGTTGACATCCCTAGTTGAAAGGGAGTGTACAACCGCTATATTTAAGTTGCCAAGGCATCTAAGCAGTTGAAATAATCTGAGAAAGCACTTAACAGTGTGGCCTCATATAAACTACGAAGACAGTCTTGTGATGAAGTTGAGAGGAAAAGTTAAGGACTCAAATGAAATAGGCATGCATTTCTTTACGATAGTACAACAGGCACTGCTGACATATTGGCCAACTCAGGTATAGCGTAACAACAAACAAGCATTTGAATCAAGCAATACAGCAAAGCAGACAACTGAACTATTTGTAATTCGGTAGGATTACACGTTGAGGGCACAAGCCAAGAAAGCAGCCCACTCGCATTACATTTCACATGTACTAAAACACATTGGCTTACCATATGTTGCTGTGAAGCCTAGCTGCTGTTGCAATGTTCTTTGAAAATATCGTCAGCATCCCGTGGTTGCAAATCTAGTTGTTGTAGTTTATTCTGCACCATCTATTTAGGTAAAATTAATTTTAATCGCATGCACTGGTCCGAATTGATCATCAATGGTTCATCAAAACTAATGAAAGAAGGGTGTGTGCATACACGACAATATATCTGCTTTCCTCTATTTTTATGCTTGTTCGAGGTGCCGGCCCCAAAAGAACAAATATTTTGCTTGATGGGGTTGGCAGCTCCATAATTAATAGAAGCATCAAATTAGTCATGCAACTTGGGAAGATTAAGAACACACAAACAAGTAATGAACAGAGGCTCGGAGCAGTGATGTAATAGCTAGCATGAGAAAATGTAGGGTAAAACGAACAAAAAGCAGCGGAACCACATGCTAGTTTGCTGATGTGTAATTAAGCATAGAGAACATTAACCAGTCTGATGGAACCAATAGGTGGCATCAGAACAAAACTAAAGCATATTAACTATACTAGTATGTATGCACGTGCAATGCACGTCTTAAAAGAATGGAGTGATTTTGGAGTGTGACTTGAAAAAAGTATAATGGAGTGATTTTGATAAATGGAATTCCACCCACAATTGTCTTTAATATTCACACAAAAAACTGTACATTCACATCTAAAATACTGGAGGTTCATTAAAAAACTGTATGTTACTCTATTATTTTTTCTTCCCATTCTCCTCCCAAACCTTCTTATCTGGGCTCAAGTCGTCATGCGCTCAAGCAGTAATATAGCCCATGAGGCATCGCATATGGGCCTTTTTTTTCCTGGAAGGGCCACGTGAATATTCTAGAACACAGCAGAGGCAACAACAGTCTACTGTTCATGGCGAATCCGGCTGATCTTAGCCCTTGGATTTTGGAGACCAACGGTTATGATTGATGCTCTGGATCCATCTCAAAACTGGTACACTATATAGTAGTACAGATATAGATATAGATGTGCATTGGTACGTAATTTAGCACATGTAACATGTTCACTGCCAGAAGTATGGCCCTACAGGTGCAAGCAGAATAACGCGTCTCATGAAAAACTGAATGATGCCCTGAAGAAATTCAAAGGTGCGGTGCTTATGCTAGGAAAGTGAATGTAGGCGCCGGCCGTTGGATGATAGTACCTGATTCTCAGTGGCGTATGGGTATCGTTGTCATACTTGATAGCTAAGGATCATCGACGTGGCTCGTGTTGCGGTTGAGTTTGGGTCGGCTGTCGCCGTCGCTGAAGCGGCTCCAGTGCTACGGTTGCGGCGCCTGTCGACATACAAGAAAGCTCATCTGTGGTAAGTGAACAGTTGCACGATAAAGAGAAAAACTGAAGGAGTACAAATCGAAATAACCTGATGAGGCTGCGGCTTTGGTAAAGGAGGGCCGGTGGAGTTGAATATGGCGTCCATGGAGCGGGTCCAGTGCAGTGGACGGAGGCTTCGGCGGGCGCGTTGTACAGTGCTTTCGGTGAGGCGGATCTGTTGCCGAGGACAAGGGCTTGTATGAAGGGCCAGCAAAGGGGCGGACGAGGGAGTCAGTGAAGGGCCTACACTGTGGTGGACGAGGGCGCCGGTTAAGCAGATCCGGTGTGGTGGACCATGATGGCGGTCAAGGAGATCTAGAGCGGTGGACAAGCCTGTCGCTGAAGCGGCTCCGGTGAAGTGGTGATTTGGCAGTTGGGGGTTCCAAGGTGCGGAAGGTAGATCCGGCGGGGTGTGAGGTCCACCGCTGCGGCGGAGGACTAGATTCGGCGGCTTGCCGTGGTTGGGGGGTCGGGGAGGGGAAGGGGAGGGGCTCTGGGGAAGAATGTTGGGGGCAAAGAGGGGAAAACAATGGAGTTACCAAAGCAGCCCTTTTCCGTTCATGTGGCAGGGGTAAAACAGGAATATCGCAGGGCTAAACTTTCGGGCGCGTGATATTTCGATGTGAGCGGGAAGTTTGAAAGCTTTTGGCGCCTAAAATTATAAGTATTCTGCTCTCGTACGGCCGACTATGATATCATGGCCGACAATTTGTTTGTTTTGCACGCAAAAAAAGTGCAAGTTTTGAAAATCAATGTCTCCAACTCGAAACTTAGATTGTCCATTCAATTCAAATATGGATCATTGAGCTACTACAAGCAAATACCATCATACGGTCCAATTCAAATGAAATTCCAAATGTGTTTATCCTAAATATGATGACAAAAGCAAAAAATGTGTATGTGTATGAATAAAGTGAATGATTATAAAGTTTGAACATGCCCGTATGTGTATATCTCTAGGTTTGATATATGAATTTGAAATCACGAAATTCCGGCTTAAAAAATGTACCTCCATTTAAATGAATTACAAAAGCTAATGATGGAGTCGAATTCCAAAATTCCAATCTTAGGTTTGTAATTCTGGTACATCAAGGTATATCACGCATGTTCAAAAGTATCGTTATCTCATAGTACAAACTGTGAAACAAATTGATCAACCATGAGTGCACAATATCTCAATTACGCTAAAGTCCCTCCAATATAGACACCTCACTCTTTATCTGAAGTCACCCCCCCCCACCACCACCACACACACACACACATAGAGAAGTCGTTATCTCCCCCAGACACCAACACACGAGCACATTAACACCCCTCTCTCTTGTAAAGTCCGGACCCCAACATACGTCTCTATCACTTTGTCTCCCGGGCATGCACACATCTCTTCCCTCACTCTCTAGGTCTCCCGCTATCTCTCTTACCCAAGCACATGCACTATGTAGAGTGTATATTTCCCATACACACAAAACGTCGCCCCAAAACATCTATCTCCCTAATTATTTGGTTCTCGCGCACTCACCTCACACACCAGCCCCACTGCAAACAAGCACACTTTGTCTCCTTGTGCACCACTCTCCTCTTTCTATCTCTCCCACATGCAGACCCGCCCCAGCTCCTTCCCTGTATACATATATGTCGTGACTCTTTGCATAGCTCCCTAATGTATAATCGTTCTCGATTTCGCACATTGTTCTCTACACCATCTATTCTAGATCTCTCATGAAGTCCCTATCACACACACGATGACTCGTTTCCCCTGCGTCTCCGTTCATAGGCCAATTTCGGACAACATCAACATTGTCTCCTTATCTATACGCCATTTATGGACACAAACGACCCCTCTTGCCCCCTCTCTTCCTCTCTCTCTCTCTCTCTCTCTCTCTCTCTCGTTGCTAGCTCTCTCTTTCTCTCGCTCTCACACCCCTCTCCCACACACACACTCGATGTCTCTTCCAAATAGTCTGCTCCCCCGCCCGCACCCATGCTATCTCGCTACTACACATGTCACACCATTCCCCCTTCCCTTATACTAGGTTTACATCATCAGTGGTCTCTCTACTCCACATACACTCTCTCCTTGTCACACACAAACGCGTGCACAAACACACACAAACACGCACAAACACCCATTTATCTGGATCCTCATCTCTCCCCATGTCTGCATGTGTATCTCACACACTCACTCTCTAATTATGTATATGTGTCTCCACGTTACACAACACAAAGCCCCATGTACATGTCTCTCTCTATCCTCCACACACATAGACACAAAGAATCTGTTATCATTGCCTCAGTCTCTAACATATCGCACACGCACACTGTCTCTCTTCTCTCTCTCTCTCGCAAACACGCTCAACAAGGGTTTCCCCGTGAATAACTTACCGTCTACTCATCAACAGTCGTGGCAGTACGGCGAACACGAGACGTGAAAAAGAATAAATCTACACGTGCTTAGACCACCTAGTAGGACTAGAGCAAGCCAAAAAGCGCGCCGCCGTCACCCCCTCCTTGTCGGCGACGGGAAAATCTTTGTTTTACACAGTCGAGAAGTCATTGTGCTAAGGCCCCACATGCCGAGGCGTTGAATAGAATGTAGATGCTAGTTTACGGAAGCAAGTATCGATAATACGTTTGTATCTCCATACTTATATTTCTTCTTTTATAAAAAACCGAGTTGGTGATGATGGTACGTGTGCCATCTTGCAATATAGACCGTCTGATCTATATCTGACGGATGGAAATTAAACTAAAAGATACCCGCACCCCTCTCCACATTTGCAGACAAGGCCTTCCCTCGTTCATCCTTATCTCCAACAAACCTCATTGTTGAGCAATTAAGAAAGGAAGCCTCTGGAACAAACTGGCCTAGTGGCCGCTGCCGGCGTCGTCAATCCCCATGCCTCCGCTCAGTCCGACCACCAACCACCACCACACCCAACTCCTCTTCACCTTATCTCATATTTCTCGAGATATCATTAGTTTTTACACATGGGATTACTCCCGCAAGGGTCAATCACAACAAGTGTTTTTATAAAAAAATGCATCTTGATGTTCCGTTAATGCACGGATCTTGCTAGTACTCCTACACAAGACTAAGTTGGTGATGCTGGTGTGTCTGCCATCCGTCGTTTCTGACCATTAGATCTACATCTAACGATTGTGAGGTAAGTTGTTGCCTTTTCTCACCAACATCCCACTTGTCTACCAATTTGCAGAAAAACCCATAATTAGTATCTTAAAACCAACCACATCCCTCCCTGACCTCACCAAAACAGCCCAAGGAATATATTATAATTGAAACATAATATACATATGTATATCAAAATTAGGGTGTTTTGTACCAAGTTTGTGAATAAGTATTATTCTAATTATGATTCGTTGCAACGGACATGAACATTGCTAGTATTTCCAACCATGTATTTTTTTCTAGTATTCCATAGTTTCGAGTTTTCCATCAAGATATTAGTCACTCATGGTTGATATTTACTTTCAATCATGTACACATATGCACTATGTAACTAGCCTTGCTTATTGGCTTCCAAAGCTTAACTTTCACTCCTACTTACAATATGTAGAGTATTTAACAAAAAACTACCACTTTCAACCAGCCCTAGGAAGAATCTATTGTACAAAAAATAGCAAAAACATACCCAAAATTTCTTAATCCACGCCAAAAACTTCTATACTACCTAGTACTCCTACCGATTAGGTTCGTTTAAACCCATTTATGACTGGGTTAGCCCACACGTCCGTGCTGACGAGGCAGCTTAAACCAACACATTTTGTTTGACCGTTGACACGAGGGACCCACATCTGACCTTCTATCCTGTTATTCCCCCTCAAATCATTATTTTTCCTGAACATTACTTCAAACAGTACTGATGCGTGTTCGTCGGTGGCGCCGGTGATGAGCGAGTTGGCCGCCGCTCCGCCGGACGGGCCGGACGCCGCGCTGGCCTCCGCACGGGTTGGCAGGCTGGCCCGAGCGTGACTCACGAGCGAGCAAGCCGCCGCGCTGGCCTTCGCTCGAGCCAGATGGCTGGCCTGAGCGCGGCGCGCGCGAGCAAGCCGCCGCGCTGCCGTGCCAATCTAGCTAGCAAACCTTGCAGACAAGCAGCTGGACGGAGCTATCTTGGCTAGCTAGCGGCCGCGAGCGCCGGACGGAGCTGGCATCCGGGCTGCCGCAACATGGGCTCCGCACCGCCGGCGGTTTTGACCTCACCTTCTGCCGGCGGCGGTAGCTGCGTCCCATGGCCGAGGATGACTAGGTGGACGGGCCGGAGGTAGGAGGTCACTCGAGGATTTTGGTTGGTAAGAGCATGTACAATGGTTGATAAGGTAGTCTTATCTTAAGTCTGCCACGTATGCAAGTGGTAGTAGTTTCTTGGCATTTTAGTGGTTTCTTGCATTATTAGGGGTTTCTTGTAAGGAACAATGTACGTACTACTAGCGACAAAAGGCGATTCTAGGTTGCGTTGTACTCCAACGAGTACTACTAGTGGTCGCGGGAGTGTATACCTCGTTTTGTGGGTTCGATCCCGGCCGAACGCACGGCGGCCTTTTAAAAAAATAGTACTAGTACTACACTTCACTGCGAGCCAATATTTTACACGGGTAGTTTGAGTTTTGAAGTCAAACGGACGTGTGGCCCCACAATCTGGGTGCACTGGACAGCCTAGCCACGTGAACTGGTTTTCCTTCCCAGCATCCCGTGGCTCGCGTGCTCGCCCTAGCCGCACCTCGCTTGCAGCTTCCTCATCAGCTAATAGTAGCATATTTAAACTAGCGCCTCCCAATTAAGCCCGAGGAGCCGGAAAAGCCTGGTGGGGCATTGGGAACTGTGCAATATGGCTCTGTACTCTATGTAAAGTGTTGTACTACTAGTACTCTATAGCTTGTGGCGTTGCACGCATGGACTTCACTCCATTATCGGCTCTACTATAAAAGAACGGCACCGAGTTCGACCCCTGTGATGCTACGTGGGTGCCGAGGAACACTCTTGGAGAGTACTCGCTTTTCATTGGGGACAGCTACCCCATTGTGAAGTGGATGCCACCTTCCGTGCACGACACGGAAGGCCTGCTGTTCATGAAGCATGGTTGTGTCTTCATTGTGCACCGCCAGATGAACAACATGCTAGGACATGCTATCCCTGATTTATGCCGCTTCAGCTTGGATGAGTCTCCATCATGTGGAACCTGACTAGAAAGCTGCGACAATGATTCCCGTTGCCCACCACAATGGACCGTGCCATCCATGAAGAACACCTGGGACTGGAACCTGGAGGAGGACATGCATGTAGCCCATCTATAACGTGTAAGTGGAGTACGGTAATTGTGAACGGTAGCGCTGTGAATATATGAATACTAGTCGTGCACAAATTTATCACATGAATTGGAGATGAACTTGTGTGGCATACTCGCATTTGTCCTTTAGAATTTATTACTAGTAAATGTGTTATGTGTACATGCAACTTGTGTGGTTGTTGCATGGGCTCCAACACGCTCTTTGAGAAAAAAAGGTGGCACAGCTCTGGATATACGTGACGTGGCGGCATCATACAATAGCATCATTCGCTATAGTGGATGACAACTCCTATAAAACCTTGCGCTTGGCTCTTTGCCTCTTCGGGAGGTTCAACAGTTCGTACTCGTGTGAACCTTGCACTTGCCTCTTCACCTCTTCGGAAGGTCCAACAATGATGATACTACAGTACAATATGCGTCTGGCAATCTGACACTGATTGAACTGCTGCACGTCCACCGCGAGGGCAAGGGCGAGGGAGAGGAAGAGGGAGAGGGCGCTGTAGTCAAAACCCTCTCCTCGTCCTGCGAACCACCGCGCGCGTGGGCGAGGGAGAGGCATAGTAAGCAAGCTTCTCCTCGTTCGGCGAGTTGACGGGACACATCAAAGCAGTACTAGTACTAGTAGTAGTCCATACTGCGTCCTTTCCGATTAATATGGCTTAATTTGAAACGAGAAAAATACACTGGCGGTCAACGTATGTAACAATACGCTCTTTACGGTCACTATATATAGTTTTGCGTCGATTATACGATCACTAGCTCATCGTAGAGCACCGTATTGCACCCTACTGACCGGCCACATAGTCGACGTGGCACTTTGTTGACTGGTTAAATTGTCACCTGGTTTCTGGGTCCCACCTGTCAGTTGGCGGAGCAAAGAAATCAGTTAAACAAAACTTTACGCAGGCGCCACACGAGTCCAACCCTTGCGCCCGAACCGCCCTGGCTGTGTATGTGAGTGCATGCACGTGTCCTCCCTCGGCCTTCCAACAAAGAGTGTACATCGGCTATAAAACAAAGAGTGTAGTAGTACATGATGTACATCTACACTTCCAATGCATTTAGCCTTTAATCTAAATCGATATTGATTGACTAATGCACCAACTTGTGCTGTAGGTATAGGCTACATGTCTATCCTTAATTACAGCATGCAACGGCCTTCATTTAATCTTCTTATCTCAATGGTCGCATGCACACATAAGTCTGCTACTTTTGGGCGTTAATTATACCCTGGTCAATGTGTAAATCTCTAAATGTACAGTCTTTCACGGACGTAGGGAGTAGGTTGAGCACTTGAGCGTGAGCGTGTGTGTTGCGTCGTGTGCTGTGTGCCGCATGGGTGCGTGAGTGTTGCGTGCGTCCATGTGGAGTACGTGTGAGTGTTGCATGTTGCATGCATGCATGCATGCATGGGGCTTACTCCCTCCCATTGACATGTTCATATTTCAAACTTCCTCTGTTCCCTCCATATGGTGATACTCCCTCTGTTCCCAAATACTCCAGTACGGAGTAAAAGCCTCCCTCTGTTCCCAAATATGGAGTATTTGTCTTTCTACAGATTTCAACAAGTGACTAGGTACGGAGCAAAATGAGTGAAGTGAGCGTAGAGGCATAGGGATACTGTAGAAAGGTAATCCTCGCGATCCATCATTCCCCATCTCGGTCAGAGAGAACTATTCAACTAGTCTTCGCAGTGAAGTGACAATACACGCTGCAGCAGATGGGACACGTAATTAATAAGCTGAACCAGCGTGTTGGTGTTACTAAATCAGCCTTACCCAGTACTGCCATCATGTTTGCCAGTAGAGCACGCTTCCGCAAATACGCCTACGCACCTGTGTCCTCCATTAACTGACATATGGGCCCTCTTGTGGTAGACCCACATGTCATCGGTGTAACTATTTACACTCCGGAGGACGGTGCCTATATCCTGGTAGTAGTACTAGTAGAATTGAGATTTAATGCACTTTCTTCCCCGTCTTCCACTCTTCTTCCTCCTCTCTTCTTCTTCCTCCTCTTCTTCCTCTCTTCCCCATCATCGGCCGCACACCATTTACCCCCGCTCACTGCTCGCCCGCCCGCGCCATCTTCCTTGGTAGCTCGCGCGTACCATATCCCCCCGCTCACTGCTCGGCCACACGAGGAGAAGCTTCTTCGCTCGCCCGCCCGAATCCACTTCCCCGCTGGCTCGCAGGCACCGAAAACCCCAATGGCAGAACCGACTGACACGCAGAGCCGCGATTGGAATTCCCTCCCCGATGTTCTCTTGGAGAGATCTATAGTCGTATGGACCTACTCAGCACCGTCCGTCTGGCCGCATGCTCGGTGTCTTTGTACCGTCTACTCGTCTGCAACCGGCCGCTCTTTTCAAGACACCCTGCTTGCTGATGCCCGATCCTCGCAGGTGGCCCAGACACCGACTTGACGATCCTACGGAGGTTGTCGTGGTGCCCCTCGACATGCTACCACTACCCGTCCACCTGTCCTTCATGCGCGGCCACTACTGGGCGGGCATGAAGGCCAACTGGATCGTCCTCATCCACCACACCGGTAGTCCGTGGCGTCTCGTGGATATCTACACCCAGCGAGAGATCACCCTTCCATCGTTGGATACCGCCGACATCGAGCCTCGCGGCCCGCCGGACACTCCTGCCTACTACGCACGAGACGCGTCAAGCTTTTGGCTCGACCTCTGTTTGCAGAAAGTTGTAATCTGCGAAGTGCCCACACCATCAGAAGACTACATGGATTACAAGCTCATTGCCTTGTTCAACATGGGATTAGTCTATCTGGAATCCGGTCGCCATACATGGTTATGGCTCATCATCAATCCTGTTGAGGCAACATTTCTGTCTGATGCTATAGTGCACGATGGCATCGTTTACGCGGTCGACGCACAGATTGGCTGCCTATACTGGTGGAATCTATCATCGTGTAATTGTTCTATCTCATCTCATCTTTACCTTATGAATACGACTGCCTGTTCATTTGTTACAAATTTAGAATGCATAGCATGTCTATAACCACATCATTGCTATATGTTCCTCTCATTTCCTAGATTTTTATGACCACACATGTTATTGTTAGAGTTGATATGAGAACAATTGGCATCTAATGATTGTTAGAATACATATTATGAGCATAACATCATGATTGCTATATGTTACTCTCGTTTACTAGATTTTTATAACAACGCATGTTATTGCTTAGAGTTGATATGAGAATAGTAGTAGTAAGTGCTATGGTAGAATATGAGTAGGCGCTGTCATAGCTGTTTTCCTCTCATTGTTACATGATGTTTGAACCATGACATGTTGCTAGAATATGAAAGCCATTGGCTTATTTTTTTAACTTGGGGTATGATTATGACCACGGCATTGCAATTCTCTGTCTATGATATGTGTCACTGTTATAATAATCTTAATTCCACACATACTCTGAACATGATTGTTTATTTTTGTCCTTTTGGTCTCCAATTTGAATTGTTGCAGCAGACGCAAATGCGCTGGCCTTCATGATTCCAGGACCTGGAATCATACCAGCCGATGGGTGCTGGTTTATCGCTCGTTCAGCTGACGGCGGTCATTTGATGCTCATTCGCACATACCAAATTGACCAAACCATTACATCAAACCACATGCAGTACAATGCGTGGGGCGTTCGTGACATTGATGGCTATGGCTGCTTCGTGTTCGAGAAAGATCCCAGCTCCGTTGGGCCAGGCGTATTCAACTGGAGGCGGGTTTACAGCCTCGGCAACCACTCCTTGTTCCTCGGGCTCAATTATCCGATCATCCAACCAATCATCGATCATATCACCGGCGATGATTACTGTGCTATGCAACTTCCATTCGCGAGGGGGGGCTGTGTTTACACATCATACCATGGGTTTCATGAATCACCATATCCAGAGATTCGTCGACACAGCTTGTTGCCAGGTAATCTTCAGTGTGTGAAAGGCATCAAGCTTCCATGCGATGGATGGCTTTTGCAAACCCGACATGCGGCGATGTGGTTCATGCCAACAGCAAATATGCACAACTTGATTCGTGCTGATATCTAGACTGAGCCATGTATTCTGCTGCTGTAGCACGACCCTCTTTTGTTGGATATTATGTACTGTTGTTAGTTTGAAGCACTCCTCTGGTTTGAAGGATAGATACCTTCCTGGGATCAAGTGCATCCTAACTCACCTGCGTAGGATGTACTGATAATGATGATGGAGATGCTGTGCAGAAGCCATATATATACATATATATCAGTTAGGCTTCAAGTGCGTACTTGTTAGTTAAACCTATGTATAAATTGTGACACTAAATACGACTAGTAAGTAGTACAGTAGCAGTACTAGTATACGTCGGTCAAATTATTCATCATGTCCACACATTGAATTGACGTGACAACACGCTGCGCGTGAGGTGACACAAGAATCCCGGCGGCGTGTTCGGGTATTCCGGACTTCAGATTTGGAGTACCACTTATCTGTCGAAATCTTTTTTTTCGAAACGGAGGCAAAAGATTTGCCTCATCCATTAAATAAGAGGAGAATAGAGTTTAGAGTTTTTACAAGCGCCCTTGCAAAACGGCATGGCAATTACTCTCGTACAACTGTCGAAGAAGCGCGAGTTTTTACTCTGTCGAAATCTTTCATCATTCACTTAAAACAGTCGATTGGTCATACATTGAGTACCATATAACTGGAATTACCGATGCAAGTCGAAGAAGGATTGGCCGGTGCTGCCGGCTGGCGTCAAGTTCGATCCCACGGATCAGGAGCTGATCGAGCACCTTGAGGCCAAAGTGAGTGTTGACAGCGCGAGATTTCAGTCTCTCATCGATTTGTTCATACCAACCATCGACAGCGAGCACGGCATATGCTACACCCAACCTGAGAAACTTCCAGGTAAGACACCGATCGGCCGTCTACTTGCACAAACATATTCCTTTGTTTATAGCTCTATTTTTCTTTTTAGACGCAGACCTGGTGAAACAATTACAATTTGACAGTTAATAAAAAGTGAAACAAGTGACTGCAACATGCCAAAGATGTTATGAAAATGCCAACTAGGTACACTAAAACCTGTATTCCACAATACTGCAGGTATCACACTGAGTGGCCTAAGGAAGCATTTCTTCCAGCGCAATTCCAGGGCGTTCAAAAGGGGCACGTGGACGCGTCGCAAGATACAGTCGGAGTGCGGCACGCACGCGATGTGGCACAAGACCGGCAATACCTTGCCTGTGATGGTCAACGGCCGGCAGACGGGCAGCAAAAAAGGTTCTGGTGCTGCACACCAACAAGAACTTCGACCAGCAGAGGACCAACTGGGTGATGCACCAGTACCACATCGGGGACCTGGAGCAAGAGAAGGAGCGGGAGCTGGTCCTCTGCAAGATTTTCTACCAGACGAACACTAGGGCCAGGAGTAGTTTGGTATTGGTAGTTGTACTACCTTGTCGTCCGCAAGTTGGTATTGTTGTTAACGATCTTTTGGTATGAACTTGCATTTGCTTCCAACCATCATGCCGAGGGTCGACGTGGATATAAAGCTGAATCATTTGTTTCGAAACGAATTCTCAGGCACCTGATTTTTATTTGATGGGTAGCATAAGCACCCGCCGTTCGAATTCCCAGTTCTGCAGTTTTTTCGAAACAAGTGCATGCACTTATTATCACGATAAAAAAACAATATCCGTGTTGCGTCCCAGTTATCAGTCTGTGCTTGCAGAATTCTCTCGTTTATTGAGCACGTATATTGTTTTTTCAGGTCGAGCAAGTTTCAACTGGGCTGTAGACTGACCAGGGTTGGTTTTGTTTTTAACAGGCCCAGCCCATGACGACAACGGGGCACAAAGATCCAGCAGGTATCTACTGGCCTCTGGCCCGCCAGCGTTAGTTATATTTTGTCTTACAACATCCGCAGGCAGTTTTGTTACTGAATCAAACACACAGCCCAGTTCTATTTTCCTCTTGAAACGCATGTCCTACATCCGTTTTCTAATCTCTACCTATAGTTTTACTAGTTCATATACACGTATCATTATATTGAAAACACATAAAATTCCCTTTTCATATTTACATCCTTATTTTTGTTGTTTTTTCCCACCCAGCGCTGATTTTTTTACCACTGGTTTTCCCTTAAACCAACTCAATTGTCCCACGTCTTATTTGCTTACAAAAACAAAACGATTTTTTTGGCAAATCAATAAGTTCTTAAAAAATGTTTATCATTTCGGGATTACAACAGTTTGGACTCCACCGAAATATGCAAAATAAGGTTGAACTTTTTGACCGTGGTCCTGGGCAGAAAATGGGCTGTAATAAATTACTTAAGAATTAGCAAATGGGCTGCAAATTATAAAAAATAGCAAATGGGCTGCAAATTGTAAAAAATAGCAAATGGGCTTTATGTTGTCTGCCACAGATTTGGAGGCTGACTTGTGGGCCTACTAAGTTCATGCGTACACAAGGTTTCTTAAAAAAGAAACTTAGTCAACAATCGACTCTACCAGCGTCAGACCGTTAGATGTCAATCTAACGGCAATCGTGCTTCTTCAGTCTCTGATCTTCCTGCCCCAGCCGCCCAAACCAGCGCCGTCGGAACCGCCTGCTCCCGCCTCCCGTGGCCGGCAGTGCTGCCGGGCAGGCCTCACGGCCCCATCATACTCGCATCCCTGGCCTGTCTATCCCTCTACTCACCCACACCTCCTGTTATTTTCCGGCGACGGCAGCCGAACCAGTCAACCCTCGTACTCTCCACCGCGTGGGCAGCCACTGCCGTGTCTTCGCCGGCTCCCTGTCGTTCCCTTCGTAGGCCTCGCCGTCGTCCACCGCCCTGGTGCTCTCGGCGCGGCGTGGTCAACGATGTCCATCCAACGGCCGTAGTGCTTCTTCAACCTCTGGTCTTCTTGCCCCAGCCGCCCAAAGCAGCGCCGGTCGTGCCGCATGCTCCTGCCTCCCGTGGCCGGCTGTGCTGCCGCGGAGGCCTCACCGTCCCCATACTACTCCCACCGCTGGCCAGGCCATCCCTCCACTCACCCACTCCCCCTGTTATTCTGCGGCGACGGCAGCCTCACACCGCAGCCGAACCAGTGAACCCTCGTACTCCTCTCCGCGTGGGCATCCACTGCCGCGTCTTCCCCGGCTCCGCGTCGTCCCCTTCCTAGGCCTCGCCGTCGTCCACCGCCCTGGTGCTCTCGGCGCGGCGTGGTCAATGTGGTCAACGACCGACTTCCATCGGAAGAGTACTGTACGTGGAGAGGCTGACAGCTGGGTCCACGGCAGCCGCAAGGAAGTGCCTCCTTATTACGCGCAAAATAATTATTCCTCCACCTGACAGCAGGGACCCACCGGACGGGCCACCAGTATTTCACGGAAAAAACGTTTCCCCCCTGACTGTTGTGACCCACCGGACGGTCCACCGTATTTCGCGAAAAAAACGTTTGCCCCTGACTGCTGGGACCCACCGGACGGACCACCGTATTTCACGAAAAAAATGTTCCCCCCGCTGTCAGCTCGGACCCACCGGAAGTGCCTCCTTATTACGCACAGAAAAATGAATACTCCCCCTGCTAGCTGGGACCCACCATGGTGGGAGGCTGACTTGTGGGCCTACTAAGTTGACGGGGACAGAGGGCTTTGTCAACTTAGTCAATATGAACGATTCTAGCTCCATTGACCGTATGATGTCCATCCAACGGCCGTGGTGCTTCTTCAATCTCTGCTCTTCCTGCTCCAGCCGCTCAAACAAGCGCCGGCGGGACTGCCTGCTCCCTCCTCCCCGTGGCCGGCTGTGCTGCCGCGCAGGCCTCACCGCCCCACCGTACTCCCATCGCTGGCCTAGCCATCCCTCTACTCACCCACACGGCCACACCTGCTGTTATTCTCCGGCGAGGGCAGACGAACCAGTAAACCCTCGTACAGTCGTACTCCCCTCCGCGTGGGAAACAACTGCCGAGTCTTCCCTGCCTCCGTGTCGTTCCCTTCCTAGGCCTCGCCGTCGTCCACCGCCCTAGTGCTCTCGGCGCGGCGTGGTCAACGTGGTCAAGGAACGGCTTCCATCGGACGTGGACTGTACGTGGAGAGGCTGACAGCTGGGTCCACGGCCGCAGCAAGGAAGTGCCTCATTATTACGTGCAAAATAATTATTCCTCCACCTGACATCTGGGACCCACCGGAAGGGCCTCTGTATTTTGCAAAAAAACATGCCCCCAGCTGACATGTCGGACCCACCAGCTATCTTCGCACGCAAGGAAGTGCCTCCTTATTACGCACAAAAAAATGAATACTCCCCCTGCCAGCTGGAACCCAGCATAGTGGGAGGCTGACTTGTGGGCCTACCAAGTTGACGGGGACGGAGGGCTTTGTCAACTTAGTCAATATGAACGATTCTAGCTCCTGTTACCGTACGATGTTCATCCAACGGCCGTAGTGCTTCTTCAACCTCTGGTCTTCTTGCTCCAGCCGCCCAAACCAGCGCCGGTCGTGCCGCGTGCTCCTGCCTCCCATGGGTGGCTATGATGTGGCGGAGGCCTCACCGCCCCTACTACTCCCACCACTCTCCAGGCCATCCCTCTACTCACCCACACCCCCTGTTATTCTGCGGCGACAGCAGCCTCACACCGCAGCCGAACCAGTGAATCCTCGTACTCCTCTTCGCGTGGGCATCCACTGTTGCGTCTTCCCGGCTCCGAGTCGTCCCCTTCCTAGGCCTCGCCGTCGTCCACCGCCGTGGTGCTCTTGGCGCGGCGTGGTAAACGTGGTCAAGGAACGACTTCCATCGAACGAGGACTGTACGTGGAGAGGCTGACAGCTGGGTCCACGGCCGCCGCAAGGAAGTGCCTCCTTATTACGCGCAAAATAATGATTCCTCCACCTGATAGCGGGGACCCACCAGACGGGCCATCGTATTTCGCGAAAAAATGATTCGCCCCCCTGACTGTTGGGACCCACCAGCTACATCTTTGCATGCAAGGAAGTGAGTCCAGGCACACAAAAAACGATTCGCCCCCCTGACTGCTGGGACCCACCAGCTACATCTTCGCACGCAAGGAAGTGCCTGACAGTCGGGACCCACCTGGTCGAAGCGTACGTAGCATTGTCATTCTGGTCGCGAACGTGTACGTACATACTGGTAAATGTAGAGGCGCGCATGTGTCGTAGATGTAGAGGCGCGCACGTGTCGTAGTAGAGGCGCGCACATAGCATGTACACATACGTATAGCGGCAAGGGTGCAAGAAAGAAAATACAGCCACGTACGTACATACGGGCAGGGTCTCTAATGCCTATCGCGCATACGTACACGGCTTGGTCGGAACGGAGAAACAGCGTCGTCGTCGTGTTCATGGGGAGCCAACCGGCTGGGTCGGAACGGAATGTGTGGTTGTGTTCATCGGGAGGGCTTGGATGGAACAGGCAATGGAAACGAGGTCTGGAGTACCGCACAACGGAGGAAACGGCCTTGTGTTCGACCGGCCACGTTCGAAACGGGGTCCTGTTGATTGGGAGGGGCCTGGCGTACCGCAAAACGGAGGAAACAGACCTCCTATGGTCGAAATGGGGGTCCTGTTGATCGGGAGGGGTGTGGTGTATCGCAAAACGGACGAAACGGACTTGTGTTGGAGCGCTACGGTCGAAACGGGGGTCCTGTTCATCGGGAGGGGTGTGGCGTACCACAAAACGGACGAAACGGACTTGTGTTGGAGCGCTACGGTCGAAACGGGGGTCGTGTTCATCGGGAGGGGTGTGGCATACCGCAAAACGGGACTCCACGGAATACTGTTCATCTCCACCGTCGACCTCCTCCAGCCTCCACGGGCTCCTGTTCATCCAGCCTCCACCGCGCGCTACTCCATCGGCTACTATTTAACCACCCCTCCACGGGCACCCCTCCACCGTCTACTGTTCATCCAGCCCTCCACACCATGGGGTCCTGTTCAACCACCCCTCCACGGCCACCCCTCCACCGTCTACTGTTCATCCAGCCCTCCACACCACGGGTTCCTGTTCATCCAGAGGCAACGCCACCGCTCACTGTTCATCCAACCCCCCCCCCCCGCAACGCTCACTGTTCATCCAATCGATCGGCTTCAGTTAGCAGCAGTAGTGAAGGAATCCTTCCATCGGGTTCAGTTAACAGCCATCGATCGATCCCTCAGGTTCAGTAACGCGTAGCCTGTAGTGCAATCGCTCGGGTTTAGTTAGAGCCCAACGCCTCGCTCGGCTTCAGTTAGAGCCAACGCCTCGCACACACGCGCATACGTACGAGAGAAACGCGCATCGCTCGGCCCCCGACCTCCCACCGTAACCGGCAACTCCCCAAAATTTTCCTCCCCCTCGCTTCTACCACGGTTTTTTTCGTCATGGACGGCCCAAAGAATGTCATGCAGCTGCGTCTCCGGCCCGCCCAGGACGAAAAGCCCATTTTCTATCATGATTTTTTGTCATAGAAGTAGGAGCCCACCACATCTATGAGATACCGGGTTTTGTCACAATTATCGTCATAGAAGTGTCCTATGTATGACAGGAAAAAAATTCGTTCGGCCCAAAATGTCACGGATGTGTCTTTTTTTGTAGTGATTGTTCGGGCCATCTCAATAAGAGTTATGTTCTTGCGCTTGGCAATGCCATTCTGCTAAGGTGTGTATGGAGCAAAGAACTCATGAGTGATACCCATGGTATCCAGGAAGAGGTCGAGGCCGGTGTTCTTGAACTCAGTGTCGTTGTCGCTTCTGATGTGCTTGATCTTGACACCGTAGTTCGTCATGGCACGGTTGGCAAAGCGTCTGAAGACATCCTGCACTTCAGTCTTGTAGAGGATTATATGCACCCAAGTGTATTGAGAGTAATCATCAACAATGACGAAGCCATAGAGGCAAGCAGTAGCATTGAGAGTGGAATAGTGAGTAGGGCCAAATAAGTCCATGTGCAGCAGCTCGAAGGGTTGAGACGTGGTCATGATTGTCTTTGAGGGATGCTTGGCTCTTGTCATCTTCCCGGCTTCGTAGGCGCCACACAAATGATCCTTCTTGAATTTGACGCCTTCGATGCCCACAACATGCTTCTTCTTTGCGAGAGTGTGCAAGTTCCTCATGCCAGCATGTCCTAGCCTTCGATGCCAAAGCCAGCGTTCTGAAACTTTTGCTAGAAGACATACAGCCATCTGTGGACCTGCTGAGAAATCTACCATATACAGATCACCTTTTCGATATCCTTCAAAGACTAGAGACTTGTTAGATTCCATCCGTACAAGGCAGCGATATTTTCCAAATAGCACAATCATGTTTAAGTCACAAAGCATTGAGACAGACATTAAGTTGAAACCAAGGGATTCAACAAGCATCACTTTATCCATGTGCTGATCCCTTGATATTGCAACTCTACCTAGACCCAATACCTTGCTTTTACCAGTGTCAGCAAATGTGATGTGGCTTTTGTCTGATGGACATAGCGTTCAATCCATCAGAAGACTTCGATCGCCAGTCATGTGATTAGTGCATCCACTGTCCATAATCCATTCTGAAGCACGAGGTGTCGTAGCCTACAGTGCAGTTTGGGGGATAGGCTTCACCAAGCAAGTTGTGAAGCAGAAACATTTAACGAGCAAGTGGAACATGGAAATTCAGGTCTTGGTTAGGATAGACAGGATGAGTATCAAGAAAATCTGGAATGGAATACATAGTAAGACTATTTAGGCATTTTATCTTGCGCCCAACAAGATTTTTCAGGTCTCCAGCATTAGCTTCGGATGCTTTTGATTTCCGACTGGAGACCTTCCCTGCAAAAGAGAGTTAAGTTTTCTTAACCACCCACATCTTCAGGGGTGGCTTAGAAGCAATGAGTCTAAGTGCAGCATCTGAGAATTTTGGCTTTTGAGCCCTAGTAAATAGCCTTGCAGGGGGTGAATAATACTCATATGAATAAGCAGAAAAGTTCTTGGTTCTATGAACATAGCGGTTTAATGAAACATGCTCATATTCATGGGTCTGAGTATGATTTTCCTGCAAAACATTGATGTTAGGGTGACTCAGATGAGACCTTGGTCTGTATGAAGCTTTTGGAATGTATGACGCCTTTGGTAGGGGGTTTGTCTTCTTCACTGGTGGTGTCGTGATGACATTCACAGGAAGATTCTCAAGGCAACTCTTGGGTACCCATATCTTCTTCATAGGTGACCCATTCCTGCAGTTAGTACCAATATACCTCGCAAACACTTCGCCATTCTGATTCTTAAACAGTTTATAGTTTGCATCAAAGGATTCATCAATGATAATAGGGTTAGCGCAAGTGAAACCAGATAAGGTGGATGGATCTACTGGAGGTTCCTTTGCAGCAACCCAGGTAGTTTTGGGGTACTGCTCAGGCTTCTAGTACGACCCATCAACATTCATTTTCCTTTCGAACCCAACACCCTCTTTTCTAGGGTTTCGGTTCAGAATCTCCTTTTGAGGACATCACATAATGTCTGATGCCCTTAGAGGCTTTTGTACATCCCTGTCTCAAGCAGTGTCTTCAACCTGGCATTCTCATCGGTAATAGTGGTGGTATCCTCAATAGAGGGGTTAGTTACCACATCAGCAGTTGAATGTATTGCAACAGGAGTAGCAGTAGAACATTCAGCAACAGAGGCAGCATTATCACGTTTAATGCATATTAGACATGGTGGTTCAAATCCTTCCTGAGCGGGACTGATCTGTTGAGCACGAAGTGACTCGTTCTCTTTTTGAAGATCTTCATGATCCAATCTCAATTTCTCAAGTTCCTGCTTCCTTTGAAGATAATCGTAGGAAAGCTTTTCATGAGATGTTGAGAGGGTATCATGACGACCTTCAAGTTCCTGGTACTTAACATGAAGATTTTTTTATGTCTTTAATGAAGGACTGAGTCTTAGTCATTTCCGCGTCCAACAGGTCATCGCTTTTGTCTAATAGTTTTTGAATATGTTCCATGGCATTCTGCTGTTCAGTTGCAATTTTAGCAAGTTTTTTGTAGCTGGGTTAGGAATCACCATCAGAGTCATCTTCACTTGATGTTTGAAAGTAAGCATCGCGAGAGTTTACCTTGCCACCACGTGCCATGAAGCAGTAGGTGGGAGTCGAGTCGTTCTCGTCATTAGTGTTGGTGACGGAGTCATTGTCTTCAGTGTTGAAGATGGACTTGGCGACGTAGGCGGTAGCTAGAGCCATACTTGCGACACCAGAGTCAGACTCCTCCTCAGACTCCACCACTTCCTCCTCAGAAGCAGACTCCTCCTCTGAATCCATTTCCTTGCCAACAAAAGCACGTGCTTTGCCTGATGAGCTCTTCTTGTGTGATGAAGACTTAGAGGAAGATTTGGAAGAAGACTTGAAGGATTTCTTCTTCTTGTT
Source organism: Triticum aestivum (assembly GCF_018294505.1). NCBI lineage: Eukaryota > Viridiplantae > Streptophyta > Magnoliopsida > Poales > Poaceae > Triticum > Triticum aestivum. The sequence continues at coordinate 537,221,934 of NC_057798.1, forward strand.
GTCATCAGAATCATATTCTTTGCTCTTCTTTTTCTTCTTCTCACTGTCCCACTGTGGACATTCAGAGATGTAGTGGCCAGGTTTCTTGCACTTGTGACAGGTTCTTTTCTTGTTGTCATAGGTGGAAGCTTCATTGTCCCTTGAGCTGGATCGTGAAGACTTTCTGAAGTTCTTCTTCCTTGTGAATCTCTAGAACTTCTTCACAAGCATAGCAAGCTCCTTTCCAATGTCTTCAGGATCATCAGAATTGCGGTCAGATTCTTCTCCAGACGAGGAAGCCGCAGCCTTTGCCTTCAAGGCACGAGTTCGGCCGTAGTTGGGGCCATAGATATCTCATTTCTCAGATAGCTGGTACTCATGTGTGTTGAGCCTCCCGAGTATGTCAAACGGATCGAGTGTCTTGAAATTAGAGCGTTCTTGTATCATCGGGGCTAAGGTGTCAAATGAGCTGTCAAGAGATCTCAGCAGTGTCTTCACAATTTCATGCTTCGTAATGTCAGTTGCACCGAGTGCACGGAGCTCATTGGTAATATCAGTGAGGCGATCAACTGTGAGCTGGACGTTCTCGTTGTCATGTCTTTTGAAGCGGTTGAAGAGGTTGCGAAGAGTACTGATTCGTTGATCACGCTGTGTTGAGACGCCTTCATTCACCTTGGAGACCCAGTCCCAGACTAGCTTCGATGTTTCCAGAGCGCTCACACGGCCATACTGCCCTTTGGTCAGATGACCATAGATGATGTTCTTGGCGGTAGAGTCCAGTTGAATGAACTTCTTCACATCAGCGGGGGTGACACCTTCACCAGTCTTGGGAACGCCATTCTTGACGACATACCACAGATCGACATCAATGGCTTCAAGATGCATGCGCATCCTATTCTTCCAGTAGGGATATTCAGTGCCATCAAAGATGGGACACACAGCGGAGACCTTGATTATCCCTGCAGTCGACATAGCTAAAACTCCAGGTGGTTAAACCGAATCACACAGAACAAGGGAGTACCTTGCTCTGATACCAATTGAAAGTGCTAGTTATCGACTAGAGGGGGGGTGAATAGGCGATTTTTATGGAAGTCCTCAAAACATGGGAGTTTCGAAGACAAACAGGAGAAACAACACTATTCATATGCAGCGGAAGGTAGACTATACTAGACAAGCCATAGTCAAGTATTCAATGAAGTGAAAGCATGAAGACTATTAGCAGCTAGGTAGTAAGGATCAGGGTGGAAGATAGTATGAAGCCAATCAGGACAAGTAGTCAAACAGTGAAGTCAAACAGATTATGCAAGCAGGCAATGACTTCACGAAGACAAACTATAAGTAAAGAGAAGTGAGAAATAGAACCAGTAGCTTCAGGGAGACAGTGGTTTGTTCGACCAGTTCCAGTTGCTGTGACAACTGTACGTCTGGTTAGGGAGGCTGAGATTCAACTCAGAAGACATCGTCTTTAGCTTATTCCCCTTGAGCTAAGGACACCTACTCCCCGCCCAATCACTCAGGTAAGTCTTCAAGGTAGACTTCCAAACCTTCACAGGCTTTGTTCACCGGCAATCCACAATGACTCTTGGATGCTCAGAACGTGATGCCTAACCGGCTGGAGGATTCACAGTCCTCAAGTGTAACAAGTCTTCAGATCGCACGGACAGAAAGACTTCAGTTATGCCAAACACACTCTGGGCTCTGGGTGGTTTGGGCTTTGTCCTTGCAAGGATTCTCTCTCTCAAAGGCTTCGGAGGTGGGTTGCTCTCAAACGACAAAAGTCGTATCTAACTCTGAGCAGCCACCAATTTATGGTGTAGGGGGTGGGTTATTTATAGCCACAAGGAAACCCGGCCTGATTTTTTCGAAATGACACTGGGTCACTAAGGAACTGACACGTGTCACAACGGTCAGATTTCAAACACACGCGGCAACTTGACTTGGGCTACAAGTAAAGCTGACTTATCCGACTCTGGATAAGATTTGCTCTCATTGTCTTCGCTCGAAGACATAGGATTTGTTTGAGCATCACTTTAGTCACTCTGACTTTGTTCACTGGGACCCCACTTAACAGTGTGGTGGTTCCTATGACTCAACAAAGAAGAAAAGGAAACAACGAAACAACTAAGTCTTCGCGTTCCATAGTCTTCACTCAATGTCTTCTCATGTCATAGTCTTCAATGTGAATATCTTCACAGACCATCATTGTCTTCAATGTCTTCACACATTTTTAGGGGTCAACTCCGGTAGGTAAACCGAATCAATGAGGGACTACTACCTGTGTTATCCTGCAATTCTCACAAACACATTAGTCCCTGAACCAGGTTTGTCATCAATACTCCAAAACCAACTAGGGGTGGCACTAGATGCACTTACAGTTGATACGTCTCCAACGTATCTATAATTTTTAATTGTTCCATGCTATTATATTATCTATTTTGGATGTTTTATATGCATTAATATGCTATTTTATATTATTTTTGGGACTAACTTATTAACCTAGAGCCCAGTGCTAGTTTCTGCTTTTTCCTTGTTTTTGAGTTTTACAGAAAAGGAATATCAAACGGAGTCCAAACGGAATAAAACTTTTGCGATGATTTTCCTTTTGGACCATAAGAAACCCGTAGGACTTGGAGATGAAGTCAGAGGAGTCCCGAGGTGATGACAAGCCGCCTCAGAGGTCCTCCAACCCTAATCTTTGGCCTATAAATTCAGAAATATTCCCAAACCACCAGAAGCGTACACCAAAATACTTTTCCGCCACCGCAACCTTCTGTAACCGTGAGATCCCATCTTGGGGCCTTTTTCGTTAATCCGTCGGAGGGGGATTCGATCATGGAGGGCTTCTACATCAACCCTATTGACCTTCCGATGAAGCGTGAGCAGTTTACCACAGACCTACGGGTCCATAGCTAGTAGCTAGATGGCTTCTTCTCTCTCTTTGATCTTCAATACAATGTTCCCCTCGATGTTCTTGGAGATCTATCCGATGTAATATTCTTTTGCGGTGTGTTTGTCGAGATCCGATGAACTGTGGATTTATGATCAGATTATCTATGAATATTATTTGAATCTTCTCCGAATTATTATATGCATGATTTGATATCTTTGTATTTCTTTTTGAATTATCGGTTTGGTTTGGTCAATTAGATTGCTTCTTCTTGCAATGGGAGAGGTGCTTAGTTTTGGGTTCAATCTTGCGGTGTCCTCACCCAGTGACATAGTAGGGGTAGCGAGGCACGTATTGTATTGTTGCCATCAAGGGTAAAAAGATGGGGTTTCATCATATTGCTTGAGTTTATCCCTCTACATCATGCCATCTTACTTAAGGCGTTACTCTGTTATTATGAACTTAATACTCTAGATGCATGTTGGATAGCAGTCGATGCATGGAGTAATAGTAGTATATGCAGGCAGGAGTCGGTCTACTTGACACGTATGTGATGCCTATATTCATAATCATTGCCTTGGATATTGTCATAACTTTGCGCTTTTCTATCAATTGCTCGACAGTAATTTGTTCACCCACCGTATGTTTTCTTTCAAGAGAGAAGCCTCTAGTGAAACCTATGGCCCCGGGGTCTATTTTTCATCAAATACTTTCAGATCTATAAACCAAAAGAAACAAAAATACCTTGCTGCAATTTATTTACTTTTATTTTGTATTACCTTTTAGTAATCTTTTATATCTTTCTCTACCAGATCTCATCCTTGCAAGTGGTCGTGAAGGGATTGATAACCCCTTTATTGCAGTGGGTGCAAGTGTTTGATTGTTTGTGCAGATGCATAGATTGAAGACTTGCTTGTACCTCCTACTGGATTGATACCTTGGTTCTCAAACTGAGGGAAATACTTATCTCTACTTTGTTGCATCACCCTTTCCTCTTCAAGGGAAAAACCAACGCAAGCTCAAGAAGTAGCAGGAAGAATTTCTGGTGTCATTGTTGGGGAGGTTCTACATCAAGCCTACCAAGTACCCACCATAAACTCTCGTCTCTTGCATTACATTATTTTCCATTTGCCTCCCGCTTTCCTCTCCCCCACTTCTAAAACGTTTTCAGAATATCACAAAATATTTGCCTTTTTATTTGCCTTCTTTTCGTTTGCCTTTTATGTCTTACTTGGTTTGTTTGCTTGTTTGCTTGGAATAATTGTGTATTTATTGAAAATCAGAAACAAAAAGGTTTATGGATCCACTTAAAGTTTTCCACTTGGATCATCTTCGATCCATATGTGCTCGTGCTGAAACCCCAACTAGTTTAGTTGCGGGAAAATCTTTAGATGAGCATGCTCATTTTGTGCGTCACCATTTGTCTGAAAAAGGGAGACTCTTATGGAATAAATAAATTCTTTGCTTTGTTATGCTTGGAATCTTTGTGAACATTGTGATTTTACTTGTTGCTCTAAGAACCCTAAAAAACACCTTCCCTACCTATGTGAGTAGATGAAGGGGGGATATTAGCTGGGTAAGGAAAACGCTTTCGGAGATTGAGATGTCGATTTTTTTTCATAGAAAAGGAAGAAGGCTGAGGGGATAGTAGCCTTCCTTCGGGCTTTGCCTGCCGACGTTCTAATAAAGAATTCCGGCTCGGCCCGGGAAGTGCTGGCAACAACATAAAGAAAGGGGTCCATGTAGCTGCTGTGCCCGCCCACTGAGCAGCAGGTTCGGCATCTACTACAAAAGAGAGAATCCACTTCAAATAACCACGTCTCTGCTAGGCAGCGTGTGGAATGGCCTAGAGCGGTAATGATAATGAAATCCTATCTTCTTATGAAAAGGGTGTTTATAGTTACTATGATATCGAACAAATTGAAGAATTTGTTGCTTTTAAGGATGCTTATGAAGTTGCTTCTTTGATTGAAAAGTATGATATTACTCTCTACAAATCTGAAAATTTTGACATACTTAAATATAGCTATGAAAACTATATATGCTCATAATGCCTATGTTAAGGAATTTATTAAGAGAATGTCCACTGCTTTGGAAGAAAATAATGATATGCATGAACCTGTAGATAATTATGATTCCATTGATTTTATTGAAATATCCCTTGTTTAACATGATGCTTGCTATTCTTATGGCCATGATGCCAATATTTATGGAGATGAATTTGCTATAGTTCCTTATGTTAAACATGAGATTATTGCTATTGCACCCATACTTGATAGTTCCTTAAATCAAAATCATGATTGCAATGATGTTATTATAAATTCTATTAATGTCAGCTTTGCTAATATGCAAAACCCCAAGCTTGGGGATGCTAGTTCTGTTATATCCACTACTTATTGCAATGATCATGATTGGGGTGATGATGCTTTGATGTCTACTACACAACTTTATTCCTGTAGACTCGTGTTGGGCCTCCAAGCGCATAGTTTTGTAGGACAATAGCAATTTTCCCTCAAGTGGATGACCTAAGGTTTATCAATCCGTGGGAGGCATTGGATGAAGATAATCTCTCTCAAGCAACCCTTCAATCAAATACAAGAAATCTCTTGTGTCCCCAACACACCCAATACAATGGCAAATTGTATAGGTGCACTAGTTCGGCGAAGAGATGGTGATAAAAGTGTAGTGTGGATAGTAGATATGAGTTTTTGTAGTGCGAACAATAAAAAAACAAGGTAGTAAATAGTAAGATGGAGCACGAATGGTATTGCAATGATGGAAAATGAGGCCTATGGTGCATACTTTGACTAGTGCAATCTCTCAACAATGCTAACATAGTTGGATCATATGATTATCCCTCAGAGTGCAATAAAGAATCACTCTCGAGTTCCTATTAGTGGAGAACAAAAGATAGAAATTGTTTGTAGGGTACAAAACAACCTCAAAGCTATTATTTCCTATCAATCTATGCTAGAGTTCGTACTAAAATAACACCAAGCTATTCTTTCCGATCGATCTAATCAATAGTTCTTACTAAAATAACACCATATGATACATATCAACCAACTCTAATGTCACCTAGATACCCCAATGTCACCGCGAGTACCCGTGAGTTAATTATATGATATGTATCAAACAATTTCAGATTCATAATACTCAATCCACACAAAGAACTACAAGGAGACCCCAAAGTTTCTATCGGTGAAAAGATAATAAAAACGTGCATCAACCCCTACGCATAGATTACCCCAAAGTCACCTCAGGAATCCGCAAGTTGAGTGCCATAACATATATCAAGTGAATCAAAATAATACCCCATTGTCACCACGGGTATTCATATGCAAGACATACATCATTTGTTCTCAGATCTGAACATTCAATCCGACAAGACAAAACTTCAAAGGGCAAAGACTCAATTCATCACAACAAGAGTAGAGAGGGGAGAAACACCATATGATCCATCTATGTTAAGAAAGCCCATGATACATCAAGATTGTAACATCATCTCAAGATCATGAGAGAGAGAGATTAAACAGATAGCTACTGGTACAAACCCTCACACCGAGGGTGGACTACTCCCTCTTCATCGTGGTGGCCGCTGGGATGATGAAGATGGCCACCGGTGATGATTCCCCCCTCCGGCAGGGTACCGGAACCGATTGGTTTTCGGTGGCTACAGAGGCTTGCGGCGGCGGAACTTCCGATCTAGGGTCTCCGTGAGGGTTTTTGGAATATTTGAGAATTTATAGGGCGAAGAAGGGGTACGGGAGGCCACCGAGGTGGGCACAACCCACCGGGTGCGCCTGGGGGCCCAGGCGCGCCCTGGTGGGTTGTGCCCCCCTCGGGGCACACCCCCCAGGTGCTGCTCTGGCCCATTGGTGGTCTTTTGGTCCATAAAAATCCACAAAAAGTTTCACGGTGTTTGGAGAACTTTGATTTCTGCATAAAAAACAACACCATTGTAGTTCTGCTGAAAACAGCGTCAGTCCGGTTAGTTCCATGCAAATCATACCAAAAACATATAAAATTATTGTAAACATGGCATGAATACTTCATAAATTATAGATATGTTGGAGACGTATCAGCATCCCCAAGCTTATTTCCTACTCGTCCCCGAGTAGGTAAATGATAAAAGAAATATGAAGTGTGAATGCTAGCAAAGTGCACAAGTTTGATCAATGACAATTTCAATCACTTTTCCTAGCATCATATCAGCAATTCTTTCTTATAAAACTTCTCATGTTATAGTAGCAACCAATTCACATGTTAAGGTTCAAACAATGAATTCTCTTGAAACTCAACAACCTATGTTCTCAATCACCAAGCAAATTCAACTTATTCAACAGAGTCTAAGTAAGAGCTCCACATACTCAACCATCATATAGTCTTTTATGATTGCTAACACTCACCACATACACATGAGTAAAATGTTTCAACCGAACACATAGAAAGATAGGGGCTTATAATTTCGCCTCCCAACGTATTCACCTCAAGGGTGATGTCAACAATAATAACTCATGCTACCCATATCCAACTGGATATATGTGCCTAGATCTTTCCTCACCACATGATGCTTGCAAAAGGATAAAAATAAAAAGGAATAGAGAGAAAAACGTTGACTCTTGCATGAAAGTAAATACTGAAAAGTAACAGATATGATGTTTGCAGAGGGAAGCAGAGGTTCCCATGCGCTTATTTTTTGTGTAAGTGCATCTAGTGTCCCTTAGTGATTTTGGTGTATTGAAGACTTATAGCTTAAGGGACTAATATGTTTGTGAGTGTACACAGGTTCTTTAAGTCGATGAGGAGTTTGGCATTTACAGTGAAAGTCTACCCCTAAAAATGAATGCCTTCAGCTAAAGACTTTGGTTCTCCTGAAGACTTTGAAAGTGAAGAAATTGGTGTGATCGTGAAGACTTGGATATTCATGCGAGGATTATGAAGCATGAAGACTTTTGTTTTCGTAGTTTCATTTTCTCTTTCTTGAGTCATAGGAAACACCGTACTATTAAAGGGGGTCGAGGTAATACTAAGGAAACTGATTTCCAAGTGATGCTCATCTCAAAATTCTACACCTACCCAATCCTTTCGAGTGAAGCCTTTGGAAATCTCATGTCAGTTCAGTCAATTTCTTCAGTGACAGAGACGAAGATATTCTGGTCTCTGAGGAATTTGTTCTGACTGAGGAGTTAGGAATTCGCTAGTGTAAATCACCTACACAGTGAGGAACATGATAGCCCTGAGGAATTCGAACCTCAAATCCGGCCGTTGTTGTGCCACATGCCAGCTGTCCAAAATATCCTACCACCTAACGGTCATATTATTGAAGGGCATTTATGCCTTATCATGTCAGGTTGCTCCCTAGGCTATAAATAGCCGCCCCCTACAACCACTAGTTGGTTGGCTGCTCTGAGAGAAACTGACACTTGTCAATTGAGAGCATCCCATCCTCCGAGGACTTTGAGCAAAAATCATCAAGTGAGGAAAATCCAAATCCTAAACCCAAACCTACAAAACCAAAGTGATTGAGCATCACTGAAGAGATTGTTCTTGTGTGGAACCAATGCTTTTTACCTTTGAGGACTGTGTATCCTCCAGACGGTTAGGCGTCATGCTCTGAGCATCCAAGAGGAATTGCGGATCACCGAGTGACCTAGTCTGTGAAGGTTTGGAAGTCACCTGTGAAGACTTACCACTACTGTTGGGCGAGGTCTGTGTGATCTTAGCTCAAGGATAATACGATGAGGACTGTGTGTCCGGGATTGTGTGTCTTTGAGTTTAAATACTCAGCCGCTCCAACCAGACGTACAACTGTCACAGAAGTTGGAACTGGTCTACCAAATCATTATCTTCACCAAGCCTACTGGTTCTATTTCCTCAACCCTTCCATTTCCTCATTCATGTGTTGATGAACCTAATCATTACTATTTGAAGACTTTGACTGAAGACTTTCTTTATTTCCTCAATCCAATTTCTTCAGTCACATTGTCTTCAGCCTGCTTATCATGTGTTTACGCTTTCTGTACTCTGTGTCTGTCTTTCATTTCATCATGATGACTATGCTTTTGCTCTGTTATGTTTATACCTGAGTACTTATTCCGCTGCTTGTAGTTCGTGACTTAGGAATTTCCTCACCCAGAAATTCCTCAGTGACGAATTTGTAAAAATCGCCTATTCGCCCCCCTCTAGTCGACTTAACGCACTTTCAATTGGTATCAGAGCAAGGTACTCCCTTGTTCTGTGTGATTTTGGTTTAACTGCCTAGAGTTTTAGTTATGTCAACTACAGGTATGATCAAGGTCTCGGCTGGGTGTCCTACCTTTCATGGGATGGACTACCCCTACTGGAAGAACAAGATCTGCATGCATCTTGAGGCAATTAATAATGATCTCTGGTATGTTGTGGAAAATGGCATTCCCTCTGTCACTCCATCTGTGAATGCTGATGATGTGAAGAGATTCAAGCAACTCAATTCTCAAGCGAAGAATATCATATGTGGCCATCTGAGCAAAGGACAGTACGACAGAGTGAGTGCCCTGGAAACTGCCAAGCTGATTTGGGGCAGGCTGTCCAAGGTCAACGAAGGAGTCTCAACTCAATGTGACTCCCGAGTTGATGTTCTTCGCAATATCTTCAACCGCTTCAAAAGACTCGACAACAAAAATGTTCAGCAAACCTTCGATCACCTCACTGACATCTCAAATGAGCTTCAAGCACTTGGTGCCACTGACATCACCAATCATGAGGTGGTGAAGAAATTGCTGAGCTCACTTGATACCTCATTTGATACCCTTGCACTGATGATTCAAGAGCGAGTTGATTACAAGTCACTTGATCCCGCTGATATCCTCGAGAGGCTAAACACACATGAGTTCCAGCTTGCTGAAAAGAGAGATCTCTATGGACCGAGCTAGGGAAGATCACGTGCACTAAAGGCCAAGGCAGTCTCTGAGTCTGAAGCTGAAGACTCTGGTAGCAGCCTTGGTGATCTTGAAGAACTGAGCCAGGAGCTAGCAATGCTCGTGAGGAAATTCTAGAAGTTCTCTTGCCGTGGTCGCTTTGGAAAGTCTTCAAGAAATGATGATTCCTTGTCTCGTGACTACAAAAAGAGAACTTGCCACAAATGCAAGAAACCTGGTCACTACATGTCAGATTGCCCTCTGTGGGAAAAGGAATCAAAGAAGAAGTAGTACAAAGATGACGATTCTGATGATTCAAAGAAGAAGAAAAAGAAATCTTCAAAGTCTTCATCATCAAAATCTTCAAAGTCTTCATCGCACAACAAGAGCAGTTCCAAGAAGGCTCGGGCATTCATTGGCAAGGAAATGGACTCTGAAGCTGAACTTGAGGACAATGTGGAGGAGAAGGAATCTCAGGAATCAAACTCTGGTGTGGCAAGCTTAGCCCTTGCTACCGCTTACGTCAGCAAGTCCATCTTCAACACTAAAGAAAATGACCTCCCCAACTCTGCTGACAAAAGCTTCGGTGACTATGCTCCCACCTACTGCTTCATGGCAAAAGGTGCCAAGGTACTCAAACATTCCCCCTCTGACTCTAGTGAGGATGAATCTGATGACAATCTCAAGCCTAGCTATTCCAAACTTGCTAAAATTGTTGTTAAACAACAGAAGGCTTTAGAAAAGATTCAAAATCAACTAGACAGAAGCGATGACCTGTTGGGTGAGGAATTGAATCGAACCAAGACCCTGACAGATAATCTTCAGAGACTTTAAACTCGGTTTGACAACCTTCAAAATCATAATAACACCCTCTTAACTGATCATGAGAAGCTTTCTTATGAATTTCTTCAAAGAAAGCAAGATCTTGAGAAGTTCAAATTGAGATATGAAGATCTTCAGAAGGAAAACGATTCATTGCTTGCTCAACAGATCAGTTCCGCTCAGGAAGAATTTATTCCACCATGTCTGAAATGCATTGAGCGTGAATCTACTAATTTATCATCTGAATGTTCAAATGCTTCTATTGCTGCAAATTCTTCAACTGTCTCTGCAGTCACAAATTCCTCATCTGAGGATACCACACGTATCACTAACGATAATGCAGGGCTGAAGGAATTATATGTGACAGGCATTTACAAAAGCCTCAAAGGGCATCAGACTCTATGTGATGTGCTCAGAAAGCAGATCTTGAACAGGAACCCTAGGAAAGAGGGTATTGCCTTTGAGAGGAAACTCAATGCTGATGGGACCTACTCGAAACTCAATGGTGAAGGAATTGTATGTGACAGGCATTTACAGAAGCCTCAAAGGGCATCAGACTCTATGTGATGTGCTCAAAAAGCAGATCTTGAACAGGAACCCTAGGAAAGAGGGTATTGCCCTTGAGAGGAAACTCAGTGCTGACGGGACCTACTGGAAACCTTAGCAGTATCCCAAAAACCTCATGGGTTGCTGCGTATGGACCTCCTGTAGATCCATGCACTCTATCTGGCTTTACTTGTGATTCTTCATATTCCTCTGATGAGTCATTTGACTCCAACTATAAACTATTTAAGAATCAGAATGGTGAAGTATTTGCTCGATATGTTGGAACTAACTGCAGGAACGGTCCCCCTATGAAGAAAATCTGGGTTCCTAAAAGGTGCCTTGAAAATCTTTAGGTGAATGTCATCATGACACCACCCATGAAGAATAGGAACCCCAGATCAAATTCTTCATATGGATCAAAATCTTCATATGGATCCAAGTCCTCTTCTGGACCAAATTCTTCATATGGATCAAATTCCTCACATGGATCAAAATCCTCATATGAACATCATCATGCTAACCCTTCTGTTTTGCAGGGAAAGTCTAAAGGCCATGAATATGTGCATTATTCTTCAAACCATTATGTTCATAAGTCCTCGAAGAATTTCTTTGCTTATTCATATGCTTATCCTAACCACTCTTCTGTGAAATGAAGTGCACTAGCTTCAATGCCATCTTTTCTTATGGAGCTCGAAGAATGATGAATTCTTTGCCACCCCTCCAAATGTGGGTGGTGAAGAAAAAGGACTAATCTCTTATGCAGGGTCAGGTCTCTAGAGGAACTTGATCGTCTGATGAAATTGCTGGAGACCTGAATGTGCTTGAATGGACGCAAGCTAATCATGAAGAAATGAATCATTCATTTCTCACGTCCTCATATTACTATGTCTATTACTGTTAATGAAATTGATATCATATTCTTCACCGATGAAGTATATGGGTTCGTAAGTTGCACTAATCCATCTGCAGGATGAACAACCTAAAGCTACTGAGTGTGTCCTCGATAGTGGATGTACAAATCACATGACCGGTGACAGGAACTTGTTGATGGACACTGACTTTTCACCATCTCATCTAAAGGATATCACCTACGCTGACAAAGGCAAAAGCAAGGTATTGGGTCTAGGTAAGGTTGCAATCTCAAAGGATAGACACATGGACAAAGTCATGCTTGTCGAGTCCTTAGGATTCAACCTCATGTCTGTCTCAATGCTTTGTGATCTTGATATGATTGTCATCTTTGTCAAATATTGTTGCATTGTGCTGATGGAATCTGACAATTCCAAAGTCTTCGAAGGCTTTAGGAAAGGAGACTTGTATATTGTTGCTTTCTCTACAGGACCACAGCCTGCCACAAGTCTACTTGCAAAAGCTTCAGAATGATGGCTATGGCATCAACGACTTGGTCATGCTGGGATGAGGAACTTGCATACACTCATGAAGAAGAAGCATGTCATTGGCATCGAGGGTGTCAAATTCCTCAAAGATCATCTTTGTGGGGCTTGTGAGGCTGGGAAGATCACCAGAGCCAAGCATCCCTCGAAGACCACTTCTCGTCCCTTTGAATTACTTCATATGGATCTCTTTGGCCCTACTCATTATGCCAGTTCTCTAGTTCTGCATCACTATATGGCTTTGTCATAGTTGATGACTATTCTTGTTACACATGGGTTCATATCATCACTTACAAAAATGAAGTGCAGGAAGTCTTCAGACGATTTTCCTCAAGAGCTACTACTAACTTTGGTGTGAATATCAAGCATATCAGGAGTGATAATGGAACGGAGTTCAAGAACAAAAGGCCTCGATGAATATCTTGATATACTTGGTATTACTCACGAGTTATCTGCTCCTTATACTACTTAGCAGAATGGCGTCATGGAGCGCAAGAACAGAACACTTGTTGAGATGGCTCGCACCATGCTTGATGAGTACAAGACGCCTCAACGCTTTTGGCCTGAAGCCATTGATACTGCATGCCACATCATCAATAGGGTATATCTTCACAAAATCTTCAAAAAGACCTCATATGAACTCCTCACTGACAAGAAACCCAATGTAAGTTATTTCAAAGTCTTCGGTGCTAAATGCTGGATTAGAGATCCTCACCATCACTCTAAGTTTGCAACGAAAGCACATGAGGGCTTTATGCTTGGTTACAGAAAGGACTCGCACACCTACAGAGTCTTCAACATCAATCATCGCAAGATTGTTGAAACTGTAGATGTGCGGTTCGATGAAACTAATGCCTCACAAAGAGAGCACCTACCTCCTGTGCTAGATGAAATGTCACATGAGGAATCCATCAAGTTCAAAGCTACTGAGGATATCATTCCTACCGAAGAATCTGCTGAAGAAGTCATTCTAGATCGTGAAGAAAATCACGCTGGTGCTGCTAAAGAAACTGGTCCTGAAGAAATTGCTGGGCCTAAGCAAAGTCATCAACCCACACATCCTCACGTTGCAAACGAAGTGCATATCAAGAAGATCATCGATGACATCAACGCACCGGGTCCTCTCACGCGCTCAAAAGCTTCACATTTATCTAACTTTTGTGGGCATTTTACATTTGTCTCTATCACAGAACCCATGAAAGTTGATGAAGCATCCATGGAATCTGAGTGGATTCAAGCCATGCAAGATGAATTGCATCAATTCAATCTCAACAATGTGTGGGAGCCTGTCAAGCGACTAGACCCACGCAAGCACAACATCATCGGTACCAAATGGATCTACCGCAACAAACAAGATGAAAATGGCCTTGTGGTGAGGAATAAGGCTCGTCTTGTAGCTCAAGGCTACACACAGGTTGAAGGAATTGATTTCGATGAAACTTTTGCACCTATTGCTAGACTTGAGGCTATCCGCATATTGCTTGCTTACATTAACCATCATAATATCATCTTACATCAAATGGATGTGAAAAGTGCATTCCTCAATGGTAAGCTTGAGGAAGAAGTATATGTTGCTCAACCACCAGGTTTTGAGGATCCAAAATTTCCAGATCACGTCTACAGACTCAACAAGGCCCTCTATGGCGTCAAGCAAGCACCTCGGGCGTGGTATGACACACTGAAGGAATTCCTCATGAAGAAAGGCTTCAAACCCAGTTCACTTGACCCAACTCTTTTCACCAAAGCATATGATGATGAATTATTTGTGTGCCAAATATATGTTGATGATATTATCTTTGGCTGTACTAACCAACATTACAGTGACGAATTTGCCCACATGATGAGTGAAGAATATCAAATGTCTATGATGGGAGAATTGAAAAAAAATTAGGTCTTCAAATTCGTCAACAATACAATGACATATTCATATCTCAGGAGAAATACCTCAAGGATGTGTTGAGGAAATTCGGCATGCAAGATTGCAAAGGCGTCAAAATCCCTATGCCCACAAATGGCCATCTATGCACTGATGAAAATGGTAAAGACTTATCAAAAGGTATACCGCTCCATGATTGGCTCTTTATTGTACCTACGTGCCTCTAGGCCGGATATTATGCTTAGTGTTTGCATGTGTGCCTGATTTCAAGCTACACTGAAGAAATCACACCATAAGGCTGTGAAGCATATTCTTCGATATCTAGCTCACACACCAACACTTGGATTATGGTATGCCAAGGGCTCTTCCTTTGATCTCATTGGATATTCAGACTCTGACTATGCTGGTGATCGGGTGGACCGCAAGTCAACGTCAGGCACATGTCATTTCCTCGGACGATCCTTGGTATGTTGGTCCTCGAAGAAGCAGAACTATGTATCACTCTCCACTGCTGAAGCTGAGTACATTGCTGCTGGATCTTGCTGTGCTCAATTGCTATGGATGAAGCAAACCCTCAAGGACTATGGCATCAATGTGAAGAATGTGCCACTCTACTGCGACAATGAGAGTGCTATCAAGATTGCTCACAACCCAGTTCAGCACTCGAAGACAAAGCGCATCCAGATTCATCATCATTTTCTTCGTGACCATGTGTTGAAGGGTGTCATCTCCATCGACCATGCAAATACTGAAGACCAGCTGGCCGATATCTTCACAAAGCCCTTGGATGAGAAGAGATTTAGCAAGTTGCGGTGTGAGCTAAATATCTTAGAATCTTCGAATGTTCTTTGAAAAGGACACACATCCTAACACTTATGCAAACTTGATGACTTAGATATGCAACACACGAAGTAACATTTTTCTTCAATCAATGAAGACTAACCCTCTAAGTGTGAAGAAATTAATGAAGAAATTGATTCCCAGAACCCTACGACAATTGTACGCGGTGTCTGAAATCATCATTCTTATACGGTGGGATACGCCACCAACCAAAGTTGAAAATCTTCAATTTGAGTTTTTGTTCGTTTTTGAAATTCCTCAATTTTTCACATTCTTCAACTTTGCATTGTCTTCACTCTTTTCGTCGTTGTTCTTCATTGACTATATATATACTTGAGTTTTTATGTCCTCTACAGCATTCACTTATTGCTAATTCTTCAAGTTGACTTTTTCTGCTAAGTGAATGTGATTGGACCCTTTCCCCTTCTATGCTAAACTCAACCTAGTCTATTCACAAATTATTCATGTGCCTTCTAATTAAAACTCGTCCAAACTCTTCACTGTGTCCTTGCCAGCTGAAGAAATTGCGAACGAAACATTAAAATATTCTTATCTGAATTTTCGGCTTTTGCCGCTCAAATCATTACTCTTCCCATGATAAGACTTATCTATTCACCCACGATCTTACACGATCGCCACCACACTGTACATGGGTGACACATGTCGCTAGGATGAGAAGGGTCAGGGGCACGTTCATCCATTTTCCTCGAGCGAGCGGTTTTTCACTTCGGCTATAAATACCCCTCACCCTCCTCAGACTGCATTTACCCCGCTCGATCTCACTCCCCTCGCTCAAGCTCTCAAGCCCTAGCGCCGCCGCTACCTTCATCGTCATTAGTGAGGAAGAGCTTCACTGCCTCGTCCTCGTCGCCATCGTACTCGCGCCGGCCGCGGACATCTTCTCTCTACCACCGCCGTAGTCATCTTCCTATGCCAAGTTAGGGCGTGGAAGATCCGGACAGACGAACTTCTCAATCTACACTCCCAGTTCGTCTTGTTCTTCGTCAAGGGTAATTAAAAGTTACTTTTACTGCCTTTGTTACTACTGATAATTTTCATCAAATCTTCAAAAGGTGTTTATTCTTCAACTTCCACACTCTAAACACCTCACATAATCATCTGTTCTTGATCTGTTTCTCTAAGTGACGTTTTTCTTCATAATTCCTCAATTGTGTGAATCTCACCATTTGCACAACTCTGGAACCTAAGTCAAAGAACGCTTATTGAAATTCTTCAAGACACATCTGGTCAATTTCCTTAAACTTGTTCCGTTTTGCAAAAACTTTTGAGAACGCATATGACCTCTCCTAATTCTTCGCACCTATACTCTGTTCACAGGTACACATGTCTACTGCTGAATCACTAGGTTCTCATCAGCTTAACTCATTTGCAGCGTTCCTCGAAGAAAAGCTGCATACTTCATCAGAGAACTCGATTGTTCAAATTCCTCAGCTGAAGAAAATGGCAGATGGCAAAAGACCTCAGAAGGGAGGAAAGAAGCTGGAAGTCAACACTGCCTTTGAGATCCCTGCTGGCATCTATGCAGGGTACTGCACACCTGATGAGGCAACTCATGGGAAGGAGACCAAGAATGAGCGCAAAGTGCGCATACAGAAAATTGAACGAAGATGGGCACGAGAATGGAGGGAGTACAAATATGTTACTCCCAGAAATATGAAGAAATTCACTCTAAACCCTCCTTGCCTAAGACCTCCGTTGGCACCTAGCCAAAGAGCTGATCCCGCAAGCATCAAACATGGTGAGGACTATGCTGATGAATGGGACAAGCGGCAAGCCAAGTTGGCCAAGCAGGCCAAAGAAGCAGTGAAGAAATTCAATGAAGATTCTGTTGCTGCCGCTGTTGAGGCCACCACGAGCAAGAAGGCTATGCCCAAGAAGCCTACTCGCAAACCTCAATCCTCAACAATGCCCTCACGGCCAAGCTCTTTAGTGCCCTCACGGCAAATACCTCAAGCTGCTCCAGTTCCTTAGGTTGCAAAACCCTCAGCTCCTCCGGCAAAGTCCTCAGCACCTGTGCATCTTGCCACTTGCCAAAGGACCACAGACATCTCAATTGCCTCAGGAGCTTCTGCAAGTTCTTCAGTTCCTCATCTGTCTTCAAAGAGCCCAACTTTGCTAAAGACTAAGGCCACTGCAGGACGAGGCATTAGACTAAGTCCTCACAAGCAACAATTTGCCTTTCAAGTACCATCTGATGATGATGAGGCTGATGATGATGAATTAGCTGATATCATCAAAGATAGACAACAAAGGGCCGCTAGAGCCAAGGGAAGTCTTGTGCCTCTTCTATTGGATCCGAAGAAGATCATGGATTTCATTGACCTCTGGCACAAAGATCCAAACACTCTTGTGCCTGAGCTAGATCTCACTCCTGGACAAAGTCACATGTTGACGTCGTTCATTGCTAAAAAAATGGAAATATGATCAAGCCAGAACTGCGAAGAAAGCCCAGTACAAGAAACAACGCTTTCTGAAGGACAACGTTCTAAGGCTATCACCTGAGCAACTCGTCGCTATGCAAACTGAGATCAAGAAGCTCAGTGATGAATTTGACGCCTATAAGGCAGAATGGCTGGGAACCAATGTCAGATTCATCAAAATGGCGAAGAAATTCACTTCCAATGTTGCTGACCCGTCGCACATTGAAATTCCCTCGGCTGAAGCATCTGCTCAGCCAACTGAAGAACATGCCAGCACCGCTGATGAAAATCAGGCTGCTGATGAAACTGCAAGCACCAGGGCTGAAGAAATACCAGCCACTGAAGAAACTGCCAGGGCAACCACTAGTGTTGCACCTGAAGAACAAGTCGGGCCAACTGAAGCATCAGAATCTGCTCCTGAAGAAATTGCACAAGACAGGACAACTACATCAGTTGTGCCTGAAGAAATTGACCCAATTTCCTCTGCTCCGCTTGCACCAACACCAAGCCCAATTCTTCCTCCTGCTCTGGCAGTGAAGAAAATGAAGGCTGCGGAGCATGCTGATCTGAAGAACAGGAAAGCATCTGCTTCCTCATAATCTTCTACGTCCAAGAAGACGAAGATTTTGACAAGCTCACTTGAGAATCCTATCGATGTTGTTCCTCTCTCAAGCATGCCATCAAAGGAACTCATTCCTTTTGGTGAAGATTATGAGATTCCTGATGAATCTGATGAAGAAAATCCTTTCATTGCTTCGATGGAGCAGATGGATGAAGAAATTCAAGTGGACACTCTCCCTTCAACTCCCCTGGTATCATCGCCCATGCCTCAGTTTACAGTTGAAGAGACGGGCATTGAAGAAATGGAAGAAGATGAAGATGTGGACATTGGGAGCACCACACCTGTGATGAACGATGACTTTTGGGACAGTCAGCACCCCAACTCTCCTCTGTTCACACCGCTTTAACAAATTCCTCAGCCCCCAGTCTCTACAGAAGTTTAGATGGGCTCTGATGAAATTCATACAGCCCCTTCTGTTCCTGAAGAAATTCCAGCCACTAGTGCTGATGACAAAGCTGCTGAAGAAATGGAGACCCAGGCTGCTACTGAAGCAGAAGCTGAAATTCCTCAGTCTGCGGCTCCAGAGATTGAGATTCCCGAGATTGTGCTGCAATTTACTGATACTCCTCAGCCTAAGCCAAAGAATCCATTCTCGAAGACGCCAAAATTCAAGGCTGATGACTTCTTCCATGAGCATGTGTTCTTCACTGACTACAACCCCTATGACATTGCTCGTCTTAGAAGGAAGCGTTTCTGGACTGCCAGCCAAGTAAGCTTCTATTCTTCAGTGCTTTTCAACAAAGACAAAGTCTTTGACCATGAGCACATTCCTCGTGTTGATATGGAATCACTGTCGTGCTTCGCACCAGTCCTCAGTGTCATTCATGATGCTGGATTGCTAAACTTCCGCACTGACATCTGTGATTGGAATGAAGAACTCATTCTTCATTTCTATGCGACGCTGCACATCACTGGTAATGTTGACGATGTGAACTCTTGGGCGCTGGACTGAATGACAGAAAACACTCACTTCAAAGCACCGGCCTCTGAATTGCTTCATGCCCTGCCTGTCAGTCCTCCCCTTGAAGGTGCTCGTGTTATCTATCATGAACTTGAGCTGTCTGATCACTACATGCAAGTGTTGATGAAGCCATTGAAGCCTGGCCAAGCCTCAAGGACCAAATTTCTCGTGAAGGAATTGATGTATGTGCCTCGGACTGTCTATCGCATTCTGACCAAGACACTGAGTCCTACCAAAGGCCACGACTCGAATGATGAAGAAGTTGTTGGCATCATGAAGAATATGCTATTCAACATCAAGCATGGTATTCTAGTAAACTATCATGACTTCTTCATGAGGACTTTGGCAAACGTTGCATTGTCTCCCTTTGAATTGAAGCCTTATGCTCGCTGGATTATGAGATTCCTCAAATCAAGGTCATCAATCAACTACAAAGCTGATACACTCGACCATGGCAGTTACTTGCCCCCTATTGAAGTCCTCAAGCGGACATTTTCCTCGGCTGATGAAAAGGGCAAGGCCACTGCAATTATTGATGAGGGCAATCGTCCATTGGATGGACAGTTCCGCAAAGCTGCCTCATACTCCACCAATGATGACTCTGCCACTCATGATTCTACCGCCAATGCCTCAAAGCAAAGTCCTCAAGCCACAGCTCCAAGGGTGATGATTGATCGTGAGCTTCTCCTCAGTTTTCATTAGAAGGTGGATCGCAATCATAAATGGGCAAGCATTAGTTTGGTGCAATTCTTCACAACATGACTGGTACATACAATTCAGTGAAGAAGAACCACTACTACCTCAATGAAGTTTTTGATCGCACCTGGGTTGTTCTGACTCATCTCTATGGTGATGAAGACCTCAAGCAGATGGACTTCAAATAGGATCAGCTGTTTTAAGCCTCTGGCGAAGAAATTCAAAAAGGTCGAAGTTCCTCCTTTGGTGCCCAGCTCATATTCCTCATCACGCAAGACTGATGACAATGAAGACTTGGACGACACTGCGGCAGGCCCTACTCCAACAACCGACCCCAACAATGCTGGCGCTCCTCCATCAACTTCGTGATGAAATTCTTTAGGGGTGTTAGTCCTCATTTTTTCGTCCCTTTTGGTCATCTGATGACAAAGGGGGGAATTTGAGTTAGTCTTCAAGCGGGTCTATCTCTATATGGGCGTTTTTTTGTTAACTTGCAACTCTCGCTCTTCTGAAGTGTTTGTTGATTGAGTTGTAAACTTAAGTCCGATGGTGACCTGATACTTTTGCTTTGTTTTCTGCATGTTATTTCCTCATATATACTATGCACGCATGCTGAATTACATAAGTCACCACATTTCATCATGCATTTCAAATTCTTCATTCGATATGTTAAATGCGTGTATGAATTACAAGATATAGGGGGAGATCTCCATGATTCCACTCTTCAAATGGGCATTGCTTCAAAAGCAAATTCCTCACTATGCACTTCTTCAGGGGGGGTTCTTCTATATATTGTAATCAAATTCCTCAATATTGAGCACTTTCAATTCATATGTTTATCCCCATTGAAAACTAAACCTATATTGTCATCAATCACCAAAAAGGGGGAGATTGTAAGTGCATCTAGTGCCCCTTAGTGATTTTGGTGTATTGAAGACTTATAGGTTAAGGGACTAATACATTTGTGAGTGTACACAGGTTCTATAAGTCGATGAGGAGTTTGATATTTGCAGTGAAAGTCGACCCCTAAAAATGAATGCCTTCAGCTGAAGACTTTGGTTCTCCTGAAGACTTTGAAAGTGAAGAAATTGGTGTGACCGTGAAGACTTGGATATTCATGCGAGGATTATGAAGCATGAAGACTTTTGTTTTCGTAGTTTCATTTTCTCTTTCTTGAGTCATAGGAAACACCGTATTGTTAAAGGGGGTCAAGGTAATACTAAGGAAAGTGATTTCCAAGTGATGCTCATCTCAAAATTCTACACCTACCCAATCCTTTCAAGTGAAGCCTTTGGAAATCTCATGTCAGTTCAGTCAATTTCTTAAGTGACAGAGACAAACATCTTCTGGTCTCTAAGGAATTTGTTCTGACTGAGGAGTTAGGAATTCGCTAGTGCGAATTGCCTACACAGTGAGGAACATGATAGCCCTGGGGAATTCGAACCTCAAATCCGACCGTTGTTGTGCCATGCGCCAGCTGTCCAAAATATCCTACCACCTAACGGTCATATTATTGAAGGGCATTTATGTCTTATCATGTCGGGTTGCTCCCTAGGCTATAAATAGCCGCCCCCTACAACCACTAGTTGGTTGGCCGCTCCTAGACAAACTGACACTTGTCAATTGAGAGCATCCCATCCTCCGAGGACTTTGAGCGAAAATCATCAAGTGAGGAAAACCCAAATCCCAAAACCAAACCTACAAACCCAAAGTGATTGAGCATCACTAAAGAGATTGTTACTGTGTGGAACCGACGCTTGTTACCTTTGAGGACTGTGTATCCTCCAGACGGTTAGGCGTCATGGTCTGAGCATCAAAGAGGAATTGTGCATCGCCGAGTGACCTAGCGTGTGAAGGTTTGGAAGTCACCCGTGAAGACTTACCACTACTGTTGGGCGAGTGAAAGGATCGAGAAGAGGTGTCTAGAGGGGGGGTGAATAGACCCTTAACACACAAAGTTGGTAGTTTTTAAGTTTATCAAGTTTAGGTGGAGTTTAAGCACAAGTTGAACCATTCACAATACATATCAAGCAAGCATGCAAAGAGTATATGGGCAGCGGAATTAAAGCATGCAACTTGCAAGAAAGTAAAGGGATGGGATTGGAGTGTGCAAACGCAATTGGAGACACGTATGTTTTTGGCATGGTTCTGATAGGTGGTGCTATCGTACATCCACGTTGATGGAGACTTCAACCCATGAAGGGTAATGGCTGCGCGAGTCCACGGAGGGCTCCACCCACGCAGGGTCCATGAAGAAGCAACCTTGTCTATCCCACCATGGCCATCCCCCACGAAGGACTTGCCTCACTAGGGTAGATCTTCACTAAGTAGGCGATCTCCTTGCCCTTACAAACTCCTTGGTTCAACTCCACAATCTTGTTGGAGGCTCCCAAGTGACACCTAACCAATCTAGGAGACACCACTCTCCAAAGGGTAATAGATGGTGTGTTGATGATTAACTCCTTGCTCTTGTGCTTCAAATGATAGTCTCCCCAACACTTAACTCACTCTCATAGGATTGGATTTGGCGGAAAGCTGATTTTAGTGGAAAGCAACTTGGGGAAGGCTAGAGATCAAGATTCATATGGTTGGATTGGAATATCTTGGTCTCAACACATGAGTAGGTGGTTCTCTCTCAGAAAATGAGTAGTGGAAGTGTAGGCACATTCTGATCGCTTTCTTTACGGATGAGGAGAGGGTGGAGGGGTATATATAGCCTCCACACAAAATCTAACTGTTACACACAATATACCAAACTCGGTGGGACCAAATCACAAAACTTGGTCGGACCGATTCAGTACATAATGTGACCGTTAGGCAATTTCGGTGGGACCAATATGATCAACTCGGTGGGACCGATGTGCAAGGGTTAGGGTAAAACCTCATCTCGGTTTGACTGATTACACAACTCGGTGGGACCGATTTGATAATAAGTAAAACAGAGAGTTGGTCAGGCAAACTCGGTGTGACCGATTACATCTTCTCGGTGGGACCGAAAATATTGCAATAGACAACAGAGAGTTTACAAGCCCATCTCGGTGAGACCGAGATCCCATCGGTGAGATCCAAGTGATTAGGGTTTCTGGCAGTGGCTATGTCAACTGAACTCAGTGGCGCCGGATGTATCAAATCGGTGGGGCCAAGTTTGACTTTTGGTTTGGGACATATGTGGATATGATAAAGTGGCTGAGGGCTTTGGATCATATCACTAAACACACTGAGCAAGCAAGCCATTAAACAACACCTCATCCCCTTTTAATAGTATTGGCTTTCCTATAGACTCAATGTGATATTGGATCAATAAAAATAGAGAATGTAGAGTCCTGAGCTTTGAGCTTGAGCCAATCCTTTGTCTTTAGCATCTTGAAGGGGTTCCACATCTTCTTGTCCATGCCACTCCACTGTTGGACTTATCTAAAATATACTAGATAAAAGTATTAGTCCAACAAGAGATATGCTGACATTATAATTACCAAAATTACCCAGGGATCACTTGTGCTTTCAATCTCCCCTTTTTTGGTAATTGATGACAACATACATCAAAGCTTTAGATAAAGATATAGAGAAAGGCAAGTAAAGCTTTGGAAAGACATGTAACATGCATAGGCTTCCCCTACATGTATGAAATCATGTGACTGCATAATCATGACAGAGCAAGCAATGAGTTACATGTATCTTGGCTATATGCATCAGAGCAAATGGTGTGAACATGGGAAATGTACCTTCATGCTCATGAGTCCTTCTTGCAAACAATATGTACATCAGCAAGAGATCTTCATGCACATGAGTGTGATGCATATACTTACCTTGTGGTCTTGAGCTAGCTTTGGAAGAGATGAACCTGAGTAAATAAGGTTAGACAACACAGAAACATCTACAAGCAGAGCAAGAGCAGTAAACCACAAGAGTACCAAGATTTGGGATGACATGTGTAGAGTGAGTACTAAGTACTCTATTTGAGTATAGACACGTCCCCAAAGGGAAAGATATGCAATGAAATCAAAAGATTCCCTTCTCTTAGATGTCTTGCTCCCCCTAAATCTTATAATGGATATTGGGAGAAGATAGGGAGTAGAAAATCAGAGCAAAGTAAACACAAAAACAATATGAACATGTCTTTCCCCTCTAAAGACATGTAACTTCTCTCCTCTTTGAATACCAAGCAACTGGGGTTTCTCTTTTGAAAAAGAATGTCTCGCTCCCCCTGTTGCTCTCTCTCCCTGTTGGAGTGATTAAGCTTTGATGTGAGCTCTCTCTCCCCCTATGACATCAATTTCCAAGAAGGGCCTTCTGGAGTGTGAGTCAAAATAGGTTGGTCCTTGAGTCACAGAGCAAAGCAGCACATAGAATATGATGCTCATAGAGGATACGAATCATCGAGTGGAGCTGGAACAAAATGTGCAGAAAGTAAGTGACATAGTGATTTCTCAGCATTGAAATCGGCTACACCAAGTTGATTCCTTCGGTGGCACCGAACAGTTTTGGTTTGACCGAAAGAGGAAAATCGGTTTGTCTGAGTTCATCATAGAGATAAAGCACTAGTCACCTCAGGTCACTAAGCAAATAAGATCTCACAAGGATTTGCAATGAATGAACTAAAGGATTTGCAATGAATTGGGTGCAGAGAAATGCAGAACAAAAATAAAAGAGAATAAATCTAGATGAAGTTTTTTTGAAAGGGGAACAAATATGCATGAGACAAAATGCAAGAACAAGGAGAAACACTAGAGAACTTCATCTAGAATTGGTCGGCGACAAGGTCACCTATGTTAGAGTATATTGACTTAGGAGTCAAGTGAAGACACTTGATCATAGGTCATACTCATTGTTTAAGCTCAAAAATGGGGTTGCCATTTTCCGTTTAAGCATCTTGATGTATTCACATCTTTTTGAGTTGCTTTGGCCCATGTCTTGGGGTAAAGCTTCTCTAAGATGGAATAACATACCTTGGGTGGTGGTGTTGAACTTGATCATGTAGTTGAACTTGTGTGGGATGCTCAATGTTGATGTAGTTCGTTTGGAGCACCACTTGTAATTGGAGTTCATCTACCTACATGGATTAGATTTTCAAGGAAGAGCACTTGTGTATCCAAAATGACAATCATGAAATTTGACTTAGGAAGTCGTCAAAAGATATATTTGAAGGGTTTTATTCTTCCTTGTCTTCAACCACCGTAAAGTAGAGACTTGGTGATGTAGAGATTGCTCAAGATATGAGTGAGTTGCAATCTCATAGATTCAGATCCATCCAAGTACCTACATGGGTTAGATAACATGCAAGGGTGCGAGTGTATCCAAGATATACTATTATCATCATAAGAGAAATATCAAGGATTAGTCATAGGCTCATGTCTTGCATGTATCCAAATGGAGTTCTTACTCCAAGTTTGAAGCATCAATGATGTTCAATTCACCTCTCAACCTGCAAAACACTTTCTCATCAAGTGGTTTAGTGAATATATCCGCCAATTGCTTGTCGGTGCGATCATGCTTAAGGTTAATATCACCCTTAGCAACATGATCTTGAATTAAATGATGACGAACTTCAATGTGCTTAGTTGGAGAGTGTTGCATGGGATTGTGGGCAATCTTAATAGCACTTTCATTGTCACAAAGCAAAGGAACATGTTTCACATATATCCCATAATCTTTAAGAGTTTGGGTCATCCAAAGTAATTGAGCACAACATGAACCGGCGGCAATGTATTCCGCTTCGGCGGTGGATAAGGATACCGAGTTTTGTTTCTTGGAGGACCAAGACACAAGAGATCTACCAAGAAATTGACAAGTACCCGAAGTGGACTTTCTATCAACCTTGTCTCCGACATAGTCCGAGTAGGAGTAGCCAACAAGATTAAAATAGGCCCTCTTTGGATACCAAATGCCAAAGTTTGGTGTATGTATTAAGTATCTCACTATCCTTTTCATGGCCTTAAGATGACACTCTTTAGGGGCCGCTTGATATCGTGCACACATGCACACACTTATCATAATATCAGGACGAGAGGCACATAGGTATAATAGTGAACCAATCATAGAGCGGTAAACCTTTTGATCAATGGGTTCACCATCTTTGGTCAAGTCAAGATGTCCAGTAGTAGGCATGGGTGTACTCATACCTTTGCATTCTTGCATATTGAACTTCTTGAACAAGTCCTTGGTATACTTCCTTTGAGAGACAAAGGTACCTTCCTTTGTTTGCTTGATTTGCAACCCAAGAAAGAACTTGAGTTCACTCATCATAGACATATCAAACTTCTCCAACATGAGCTTACCAAACTTCTCACTAAAATGAGGGTTAGTTTATCCAAATATAATATCATCAACATAAATTTGGCACACAAATAATTCTCCATTAACCCTTTTAGTGAAAAGGGTAGAATCAATCTTTCCAATCTCAAAGCCTTTTTCAATAAGGAACTTGGTCAAGCATTTATACCATGCTCTAGGAGCTTGTTTAAGACCATAAAGAGTTTTGTGAAGTTTGTAAACATGATTGGATTTCTTAGGATTAACAAAGCCGGGAGGTTGTTTAACATAAACTTCCTCCTCAATTTCACCATTTAGAAAAGCACTTTTAATCTCCATTTGGTATGAAGTGAATCATGGTGATTAGCATAGGCAAGTAAGATGCGAATGGACTCAAGTCTAGCAACGGGGGCATATGTCTCACCATAGTCCATACCTTCAACTTGAGTGTAGCCTTGGGCGACGAGACGTGCTTTGTTGCGAACTACTTGTCCATCTTCATCTTGCTTGTTGCGAAACACCCATTTGGTACCGATGATGTTGTGGTTGTTGTCGGGCTTCTCGACCAATGTCCACACTTGGTTTCTCTCAAAGTTGTGTAGTTCTTCGTGCATGGCATTTATCCAATCCGGGTCTTCAAATGCTTCTTCTACCTTCATAGGTTCAATGCTAGAGATGAATGAATAATGTTCACAAAAATTATCCAAACAAGATTTAGAGCGAGTGATTCTCCTGGTTTGGATATCATTGTAGATTTGCTCGACAGGATGGTCTCTAGCAACTCTTGCTCGAACTCGTGAGAGCTTTTGCTTTGATCGGGGTGGAACATCTTCTTCATCATCTCGTTCTTCTTCTTGGCCTTCATCATTGTTGACGTTGTTGTTCTCACATCATGGTGGAGAAGGAGGTTGATGAGGTTCATCTTGGTGTACTTCCTTGTTTTCTTCATCTTGGTGTGTCCCACTTGTGGATGCTTCCATATCAACTCTTGGTTCACCTTGTAGTGAGGTAGAAGCTTCCACTTGGACGGACGAGGTACTCTCCTTCACCTCCGTTGGACGAACCTTGCCAATAGATAAGTCTTGGATTGCTTCCGAAGGATCTTTATCTCCTACATCAATTGGCAATTGCTCTACTTGCGAGCCGTTAGATTCATCAAACTTCACATCTACCATCTCTTCAACCTTTCGGGTGAAATTGTTGTAGACACGGTAAGTGTGAGAGTTTGAGTCGTAACCAAGTAGGAAACCTTCATGAGATTTAGGAGCAAATTAAGAACGATGATGCTTATCAAGAATGTAGCACTTTGAGCCAAATACTCGAAAGTATCCAACTTGGGGTTTGTTACCGGTGAGGAGCTCGTATGCCGTCTTGCCGAGTAGCTTGTGAAGATACATGCGATTTCTTGCATGACAAGCTGTCTCAACCGCTTCCGCCCAAAAGTGCTTTGGCGTCTTGTACTCATCAAGCATTGTTCTTGCCATTTCG
Organism: Triticum aestivum; assembly: GCF_018294505.1. Lineage (NCBI taxonomy): Eukaryota > Viridiplantae > Streptophyta > Magnoliopsida > Poales > Poaceae > Triticum > Triticum aestivum. Next base: position 537,249,634 of record NC_057798.1, read on the forward strand.
ATGAGCGTCCAGTTCTTCCTCTCAACAACTCCATTTTGTTGAGGTGTGTACGTAACCTAGAACTCATGTGAAATCCCTTCTTCGTCAAGAAAGGTGTCCACATTGGCGTTCTTGAACTCCATTCCATTGTCACTGTAAACCTTCTTCATCTTCACTTCAAATTGATTTTGGGCCTTCCTCGTGAAGTTTTTGAAGATCTTCTGGACCTGCGATTTATCATCGAGAAAGAACACTCACATAAATCTTGAAAAAACATCAACTATAACTAGACCAAATGAGTTTCCACCGAGACTTTTGTAGGCGTTGGGACTGAAAATATCCATGTGCAGTAGCTCGAGCACTCTCCTTGTGGTCATGATGTTCTTCACGGGGTGGCTTCCTCCAACCTATTTTCCTGCTTGGCAAGCGCTGCAAAGTCTATCCTTATCAAATATGACATCTTTAACACCAAGGATATGATCTCCTTTAATAAGCTTGTCAAGGTTTCGCATGCCCACATGACCTAACTGTCTATGACACAACCAGCCTGTAGAAGATTTAGCAATTAAGCAAGTTCTAGGTTGAGCCTTTTTAGTGAAGTCAACAATATATAGATCACCTTTTCATATACCGGTAAATACCATTTTATGATTATCTCTACAAAACAATTGGCAATCTACTTTGGTAAAAAGGACATTGAAGCCAAAGTCAGCTAGTCTAGAAACAGAAAGCAGATTATAGCCAAGAGATTCAACGAGCATGACATTTTGTATGGAGCTATCATGTGAGATGGCCACCTTACCCTTTGAGTTATCACCAAAAGTGACATACTGTTGAGGGCCGTCGTTTTCAGCAAGCTCACGAAACATATCTTTATCTCCGGTCATGTGATCGGTACATCCACTATCAAGGACCCATTCCTTTCCTCCTGCCATGTATCCCTGAAGATTTGCCATAAGACCAAAGTGTCTCATTGCATCATCAAGATCATAGTCACTATCATCATCCTCATCATAGTATCCATGTTCAACATCGTCATGTGGTGGATCAATTCCTAGAGAGGGTGATTCGTTAGATAAATGATTTTGACAATGATAATCTTTATGAATTCTAATAGCTTTGGAAATAATATTGCTAATAATTCCAACATCTCCTTTGGCACGCATAAGATTTGTGAGCTCAAATAGACAATCACCAAACTTAGGATCATTGGAATTCATCTTACTCAAGGCACAATAGACTTATGAAGAATTTCATCTAAATTTTGCAAGGAATAATTTGGAAATCTTTCCTCAAGAAATCTCATATGGTGTAGGCACACTTAAGAGTAGTCAAGCAACCAATCAAGTTTCTAGGCAAACCTCTAGTGATAAGATTAACAGTTCTAAGATTGCGAATCATGTCAATTGACTCGTCATGAGTAGGATGCATAGGATCAACATGAGGTGCACAAGGGCTAGTAATGTAATTGTTCAAATGATATTCATTGAAGATCACAAGCATCTCATTTTTCCACTCATGAAAGTACTCTCCATCAAGTATAGGCACTCTATGTCTAAGACTCCCCAAAGTAGACTCATTCATCTTCCTCCAATGGTGTTTAAACCAAAGCAATGAAGACCAAAGCTCTGATACCAATTGAAAGGATCGAGAAGAGGTGTCTAGAGGGGGGTGAATAGACCCTTCACACACAAAGTTGGCAGTTTTTAAGTTTATCAAGTTTAGGTAGAGTTTAAGCACAAGTTTAACCATTCACAATACATATCAAGCAAGCATGCAAAGAGTATATGAGCAGCGGAAAGTAAAGCATGCAACTTGCAAGAAAGTAAAGGGATGGGATTGGAGTGTGCAAACGCAATTGGAGACACAGATGTTTTTGGCGTGGTTCCGGTAGGTGGTGTTATCGTACATCCACATTGATGGAGACTTCAACCCACGAAGGGTAACGGCTGCGTGAGTCCACGGAGGGCTCCACCCACGAAGGGTCCACGAAGAAGCAACCTTGTCTATCCCACCATGGCCATTTCCCACGAAGGACTTGCCTCACTAGGGTAGATCTTCACGAAGTAGGCGAGCTCCTTGCCCTTAAAAACTCCTTGGTTCAACTCCACAATCTTATCGGAGGCTGCCAAGTGACACCTAACCAATCTAGGAGACACCACTCTCCAAAAGGTAATAGATGGTGTGTTGATGATGAACTCCTTGATCTTGTGCTTCAAATGATAGTCTCCCCAACACTCAACTCACTCTCATAGGGTTGGATTTGGTGGAAATCTGATTTGAGTGGAAAGCAACTTGGGGAAGGCTAGAGATCAAGATTCATATGGTTTGATTGGAATATCTTGGTCTCAACACATGAGTAGGTGGTTCTCTCTTAGAAAATGAGTAGTGGAAGTGTAGGTACGTTCTGATGGCTTTCCTTACGAATGAGGAGAGGGTGGAGGGGTATATATAGCCTCCACACAAAATCTAACCGTTACACACAATATACCAAACTCGGTGGGACCGAATCAGAAAACTCGGTCGGACCGATTCAGTACATAATGTGAACGTTAGGCAATTTCGATGGGACCGATATGATCAACTCGGTGGGACCGACGTGCAAGGGTTAGGGTAAAACCTCATCTCGATTTGACCGATTACACAACTCAGTGGGACCGATTTGGTAATAAGTAAAACAGAGAGTTGGTCAGGCAAACTCGGTGTGACCGAATACATCTTCTCGGTGGGACCGAAAATATTGCAATAGACAATAGAGAGTTTGCAAGCCCATCTCGGTGAGACCGAGATCCCATCGGTGAGAACGAAGTGATTAGGGTTTCTGGCAGTGGCTATGTCAACTGAACTCGGTGGCGCCGGATGGATCAAATTGGTGGGGCCGAGTTTGACTTTTGGTTTGGGACATATGTGGATATGAGAAAGTGGATGAGGGCTTTGGATCATATCACTAAGCAGTTTGAGCAACCAAACCATTAAACAACACCTCATCCCCCTTTAATAGTATTGGCTATCCTATAGACTCAATGTGATCTTGGATCACTAAAAATAGAGAATGTAGAGTCCTGAGCTTTGAGTTTGAGCTAATCCTTTGTCTTTAGCATCTTGAAGGGGTTCCACATCTTCTTGTCCATGCCACTCCACTGTTCGACTTATCTAAAATATACTAGATAAAAGTATTAGTCCAACAAGAGATATGCTGACATTAATTACCAAAATCACCCAGGGAGCACTTGTGCTTTCAGCGAGGTCTATGTGATCTTAGCTCAAGGAGAATACGGTGAGGACTGTGTGTCTGGGACTGTGTGTCCTCGAGTTTAAATACTCATCCGCTCCAACCAGACGTACAACTGTCACAGCAGTTGGAACTGGTCTACCAAATCATTATCTTCACCAAGCCTACTGGTTCTATTTCCTCAACCCTTCCATTTCCTCATTCATGTGTTGATGAACCTGATCATTACTATTTGAAGACTTTGACTGAAGACTTTCTTTATTTCCTCAATCCAATTTCTTCAGTCACATTGTCTTCAGCCTGCTTATCCTGTGTTTACGCTTTCTGTACTCTGTGTTTGTCTTTCATTTCATCATGATGACTATGCTTTTGCTCCGTTATGCTTATACCTGAGTACTTATTCCGCTGCTTGTAGTTCGTGACTTAGGAATTTCCTCACCCAGAAATTCCTCAGTGACAAATTTGTAAAAATCGTCTATTCACCCCCCCCCCTCTAGTCGACTTAACGCACTTTCAGTTTGTATGCTCAACCCCTTAGTGCAAAATAACGTCAAGTTATATTGCCCATTGTGATAGCAACCTTTATTATGCAGTCTGTCGCTTTTATTCTTCATCATCACAAGTTTGTACAACCCTCGATTTTCTCTTACACTAAATGATCTAACACTTTTAGAAGCAATTTTTATTGCCTTATTGAACCGATGACAACTTACTTGAAGGATCTTGATCAATGCATAGGTAGGTATGCTGGACTCTCAACACAAGATTTGGGTTTAAGGGTTTTTGGATGCGCTAGCAAAGATAGGGGGCAAGCACCACATGTCGAAGGATCTATGATAATATAACTTCTATGTGAATATGAACAAACATAAACCATTATGTTGTATTCCTTGTCCAATGTCAACAATTTTGACATATAATATTTTGATGGGGGCTCACAATCACAAAAGATTTCCAAGATAGTGTATTTGCATGTGAAAGTTCTCTTCCTTCTACTAATCATTCATGAATTGCTTGTATGACCAATATTGTGATTGTCAAGCTTCAAAAGATTTCACTTTATAAACCCAATGTGAAGCTACCACTAGGCATGATATGATTTCAACTTCATGACATTCAATTTATTCAACATTTTACTCATAGGATATAAGTGAATCACAAGAGTAAATGCCAAGCTACTCCAAAAAGATATAAATGAAGATCATGAGCATAATATTTATTTCTCTCAAATTAATTTAAGTGAAGCAAGAGAGAATTTCTTCAAAAATACTAAAGCACAATGTGCTCAAAAAGATATAAGTGAAGCGCTAGAGCAATTCCATAGAGAAGAGCTTCGTTGACGGGATGTGAATGCCACTTACCTAGCCTCCTTGGCAACTATTTGAGGACTCTATTTTATTTAAAAACTTTCAGGTCTAAGTATTTTATTAAAACAACAAGCAAAATGAAAATAAAATGACATTCTAAGAATAGCATAACTCATGTGAAGAAGCAAAAACTTAGGCTCAACCGATACTAACCGATAATTGTTGAAGAAGAAAGGTGGGATGCCTACCGGGGCATCCCCAAGCTTAGATGCTTGAGACTTCTTGGAATATTATCTTGGGATGCCTTGGTCATCCCCAAGCTTGAGATTTTGTGTCTTCTTAATTCCTCTTATACCACGGTTTCCCTAAATCTCAAAAACTTCATCCACACAAAACTCAACAAGAACTCGTGAGATAAGTTAGTACAAACCAATGCAAAAACCTTATCATTCTCTACTGTAGCAAATCACTAAAAAAATTATCCAAAATTGCATACTAAATGCCTCTACATATTTAATACTCCTATCGTCAAATAGAATCATTAAACAAGCAAACATATGCAAATAATGCAAACATAACAGCAATCTGCCAAAACAGTATAGTCTGTAAAGAATGCAATATTCATCATAATTTCCTAACTCCAAAAATTCTGAAAAAAATTACCACACTTTAGAAAATTTATCAGAGCTTATTTTTCAAAAAAATCAGCATTTTGTCACATTCCGACTTTTCTCGGGAATTTTTGCAACAGCGACAAACTTTCTGTTTTGAAACAGCAACTCATATACTTGCAAAATAAGCATGGCAAAGGCTATCATTGACACTTTTATTGAAACAAAAGATGAAAAACATTATTATAAATAACAGCAAGCAAATACTAACAAAATAAATTGACGCTCCAAGCAAAACAATATCATGCGACAAATGAAAACAAAGCTCCCAGTGAGGTTACCGATAATGTTGGAGATGAAAGAGGGGATGCCTTCCGGGGCATCCCCAAGCTTAGTTGCTTGGATCTTCTTTGAATATTACCTTGGGGTGCCTTGGGAATCCCCAATCTTAGGATCTTGTCACTAATTATTCTCCTCATATCGACATCTCATCCAAAACTTGAAAACTTCAATCACACAAAACTTAACGGGACTTCGTGAGATAGGTTACTATGATAAAGAGCAAACCATTTCACTTTGGTACTGCCAAAGACAAGATTCATAATTGTTTCCACACAATGCCTACTGTAGCATATCATTTACAAAATTTATATTGAGTAATATAAGCCATAGAAACAAGCAAACTATGCATTGAAAACATAATCTGTCAAAAACAGAACAATTTGTAGTAATCTGTACTCAAAAAATACTTATGTTACTCCAAAAATTATTAAAAAATCAGGACCATGTGAGAATTTTGTATATTAATCTTCTGCAAAAAGAATCAACTCAAAATCACTCTTTTGTTAAAAATGAGAGTTATTTTCGTGAGCGCAAAAGTTTTTGTTTTTCAGCAAGATCAAATCAACTATCACCCAACATGATCCCAAAGGCTTTACTTGGCACTTTATTAAAAAAAGACAATAAAACATGATTACTACAGTAACATAATCATGTGAACACACAAAAACAGTAGGTAAAAGTGTTGGGTTGTCTCCCAACAAGCGCTTTTCTTTAATGCCTTTTAGCTAGGCATGATGATTTCAAAGATGCTCGCATAAAAGATAAGAATTGAAACATGAAAAAGAGCATCATGAAGCATATGACTAGCACATTTAAGTCTAACCCACTTACTATGCATAGGGATTTTGTGAGCAAACAACTTATGGGAGCAATAATCAACTAGCATAGGAAGGCAAAACAAGTATATAACTTCAAAATTTTGAACACATAGAGAGGAAAAGTGATATTATTGCAATTCCTACAAGCATATAATCCTCCCTCATAATAATTTTCAGTAGCGTCATGAATTAATTCAACAATATAGCTATCACATAAAGCATTCTTTTCATGATACATAAGCATAGAATTTTTATTACTCTCCACATAAGCAAATTTATTCTCATGAATAGTTGTGGGAGCAAACTCAACAAAATAACTATCATGGGGTTGAAAATTAAAATCATCATGACAAGTTTCATGATTATCATTACTCTTTATAGCATACATGTCATCACCATAATCATCATAGATAGCAACTTTGTTCTCATTATAATCAATTGAAACCTCTTCTAAAATAGTGGATTCAACATTAAATAAAGTCATGACCTCTCCAAATACACTTTTATCAATATAATCATTATAAATAGAAGGCATGCTATCATCATAATAAATTTTCTCATCAAAACTTGGGGGACTAAAAATATCATCTTCATCAAACATACCATCCCCAAGCTTATGGCTTTGCATATCACTAGCATCATGAATACTTAAGAATTCATACTAGCAACATTGCAATCATGCTCATCATTCATGGATACTATGCCAAACATTTTACAACATTCTTCTTCTAACAATTGAGCATAATTTTCCTTTCCATCATTTTCACGAAAGACATTATAAAGATGAATAATATGATGCAACCTCAATTCCATTTTTTGTAGTTTTCTTTTATAAACCAAACTAGTGATAAACAAGAAACTAAAAGATTCGATTGCAAGATCTAAAGATATACCTTCATGCACTCACCTCCCCGGCAACGGCGCCAGAAAAGAGCTTGAGTCTACTACGCAATTTTATTCTTGTAGACTCATGTTGGGCCTCCAAGCGCAGAGTTCTGTAGGACAGTAGCAATTTTCCCTCAAGTGGATGACCTGAGATTTATCAATCCGTGGGAGGCGTAGGATGAAGATAGTCTCTCTCAAGCAACCCTGCAATCAAATACAAGAAATCTCTTGTGTCCCCAACACACCCAATACGATGGAAAATTTTATAGGTGCACTAGTTCGGCAAAGAGATGGTGATAAAAGTGTAGTATGGATAGTAGATATGAGTTTTTGTAGTGCAAACAATAAAAAATAGCAAGGTAGTAAATAGTAAAACGGAGCACATACGGTATTGCAATGATGGAAAATGAGGCCTAGGGTGCATACTTTCACTAGTGCAATCTCTCAACAATGCTAACATAGTTGGATCATATGATTATACCTCAAAGTGCAATAAAGAATCACTCCTGAGTTCCTATTAGCGGAGAACAAAGATATACATTATTTGTAGGGTACGAAACCACCTCAAAGCTATTCTTTCCGATCAATCTATCCTAGAGTTTGTACTAAAATAACACGAAGCTATTCTTTCGATTGACCTAATCAAGAGTTCATACTAAAATAACACCATATGATACATATCAACCAACTCTAATGTCACCTAGATACCCCAATGTCATCGCGAGTACCCGTGAGTTATTTATACGATATGTATCAAATAATTTCATATTCATAATACTCAATCCACACAAAGAACTACACGGAGACCCCAAAGTTTCTATCGGAGAAAAGATGATAAAAACGTGCATCAACCCCTATGCATAGATTACCCCAAAGTCACCTCGGGAATCCGCAAGTTGAGTGCCATAACATATATTAAGTGAATCAAAATAATACCCCATTGTCACAACGGGTATTCATATGCAAGACATATATCATGTGTTCTCAGATCTGAACATTTAGTCCGACAAGACAAAACTCCAAAGAGTAAAGACTCAATTCATCACAACAAGAGTAGAGAGGGGAGAAACACCATATGATCCATCTATGTTAACAAAGCCCATGATACATCAAGATCGTGACATCTCAAGATCACGAGAGAGAGAGAGAGAGAGATTAAACACATAGCTATTGGTACACACCCTCAGCCTCGAGGGTGGACTACTCCTGTTGGGATCTACGGTAGGGTGCGTCGACTGCAAATTTAAACTTCTACTACGCGCAGAACATCCAGGAACATGCTACGGGAATGGATCACAGATCGTTACCACTAGACGCGCGGTGTCGTGCAACAGAAGAAGAGTTGGGGCAGCGCGTCCGCGTGGATCGTCTCCTCCTCATCCGATCTCCCTCGAACAACCAGTCGTAGGTTCCCACATACAGGTACGCCGGAGCGGCGGAAGTGCGTCGCCTCTATTGGTATCCGCGCGTGCAGGAGGAACACCATGCGGTGGACTGCTAGGTCCGATCACACAGTCAGCGACGAGTGCGACGAGTGGAGGTGGCTATTCACAACACATGCAAACCCCAGTGATAGCAGCGAAGAGATCAACCAAATGAGTGTGCCGCACCTCCACTTTATATAGGCGTCCATCGCGGACTCAACACTTGGGCCTCGCACAGACCCTAACGCCCAGAATCTGTTCGGCCGGGATATGAATCCGAGTAGGATGATATCTGATTTGTCAAGTCCGATCCGGCCTCACAGATTCCTTCCCTTAAGCGCGCGACCCCTTAGGTTCAAGTCGGCTTGGCCGCAGGTCGGATCACCTCCGACCTGCTCGGCTGGTAGCGACCTCTAGCAAGGCGTGCCGGCCACCAAGCAGACAATGAAGCCGATTGGCGAACCTGTACATGACACTTCCATTTATTTTGCCTCACGATATATGTTGTCGGGCTCAAGGCGAGTTTGTCATCCTTGTGCTAGCCCGACCTCTTTCTTGTTCTAGTGATCCCGACCATAAATCGGATTATCTCATAATCCTTGTCGCATGGCCATGCTTATCCTGGTCAGATCACATGAGGGGCCCAGAGTATATCTCTCCTAATCGGAGGGGCAAATCCCATCTTGCTCGACCATGTCTTGTAGCATGGGTCTGGACAAGTCTGAAACCTACCTTTGTAACTACCCAGTCATGGAGTAGCATTTGGTCGGCCCAAAGCAGGTCTGTCACCATCCCGGGTACATGCGCCAGCTCAGGTCTTAGGACATAGAATGTATGTTGTATTAGAGACTCATAGATGACATATCGCTGCGTCTCATAGTTGGGTCTGTCTGATTCGGACCTTATCTCGACTCGGATTCGACTACGTCAAATCCGACCAAATCCTTCCGAGTCCATATTATCCGGTTAGCATCCAATGCTCCATGGCTAGTGAGACCAAGCCATCGACCATGTCATATGCTAGTCTAGTCGGCTGCGCGTCCACATAGCCCTTTCGACTAGGGACCTTTTAGGACAGTCATCATACTATGCATAGTCCCACAAACAAGTCACGTACTTGTTGATAAACATCATTGATAATGTCCAAGGACTATCTTTATTCATAAACACATAGGAAATATCATCATACATGATTGCCTCTAGGGCATATCTCCAACAACTCCCTCCTCATCGTGGTGGCCGCTAGGATGATGAAGATGGCCACCGGTGATGATTCCTCCCTCCGACAGGGTGCTGGAACGGGGTCCCGATTGGTTTTCGGTGGCTACAGAGGCTTGCAACGGTGGAACTTCTGATCTAGGGTCTCCGTGAGGGTTTTTGGAATATTTGAGAATTTATAGGGCGAAGAAGGGGTACGGGAGGCCATCGAGGTGGGCACAATCCACCGGGGCGCGCCTGGGGGCCCAGGCGCGCCCTGGTGGGTTGTGCCCCCTCGAGGCACCCCCAGGTGCTGCTCTGGCCATTGGTGGTCTTTTGGTCCATTAAAATCCACAAAAAAAGTTTTGCGGTGTTTGGAGAACTTTGATTTCTGCACAAAAAACAACACCATGGTAGTTCTGCTGAAAACAACGTCAGTCCGGGTTAGTTCCATGCAAATCATACCAAAACCATATAAAATTATTGTAAATATGGCATGAATACTTCATAAATTATAGATACGTTGGAGATGTATCATGCTTCTTATGATCTTCAATATTTATTTAAGCCTCATGATGAATATATTTACTATAATATTGAAAGTGGGTTTGGAAGAGTGTCAACTCTAGGTAATAATGATCCCACTACTTTGGAGAACGATCAATCCTATGATTTTTTTATAAAAGTGGGTCTGGAGAAGTCATGAATTTATTTGGTGATAATCCAACTATTTCGGAAGAGTGTCAACTTCGCATGCATGTGGATCATGTAGAGAAAATTTTATGTGATAGCTATATTGTTGAATTTGAATATGATCTCACATGTAATTATTATGAGAGAGGAAAATATTGTGTTAGAAATTTTCATGTTACTAAATTACCTCTCTTTATGTTGAGATTGTTATTATTTCTTTCTTCTTCCTTACATATGCTAGTTTTTGCTTGCCTTGACAATTTGTTTTCTTATAAAATGCCTATGCATAGGAAGCATCACGAAGAGATCATATACTTGAAGCATTTCGACCATTTCATGAAGATGATGTCTTGTGAAGATGTTCCTAAGAGTGGCTCTCCCATAGTGGAGTATAGGGGAGCAAATTGTGAGTCTTCACCAAGCATGTGCTAACAAGAAAGGTGTTCCAACTTGAGGCGGGCGTGATCGTCATCATCTAGCTCAAGTGGATTATGCGCAACACAAAGGTTTGTCCTTGCTAGGTTTTCTATTTTACCGGTCTCATGGTGTTAGTCGGCAGACCGGGTTATAGAATTGATTCCCGTACTATCAAGGGGGGCTCATGAGTGAGTAGCTTGACCGTATGATTCGTAGAGAGCTCAAACCATTACATCCTTGGCATCATCTTTCTTGGTTCTTGTTTGGCTTTTCTCCGTGTGAGCTTTAGAGCTTGTGGTTATCTTCATTACAAGCTCAAGTTCATCGGACACAGATTTCGTATGCATCATCTATTATATTTTTTATGTTGAGTTTTTGCCGGTTCTACACTCATGGAGGTTTCACACCTCTATATCATTGGCATATTTCTCTTGCTACTTTTGAAGATTTCCAATCATGATTTGGCAGCTCTTGTCGTTAGCTTTCTATCAAGCTTGAGTTCATCGAAATCAGAGTTCATTTGCATAAGTTATGGCAGTTTTGGTCTTACTTACATTCTTCTGTTGTGCTTTGGCCTTTTGGGCAGAGGCCAAGCGGTAGCACCGCTTGTACCCACGGTAGTACCGCTTAGGCGGTACTTTCGCTTCTTGGTACCGCGGCTAGTTCCATGGGCTGCCACTTGGTATTGGGCCAAAGTGGGGCAACCTTACATGGGCCTTATGGCCCAATAGTTGGAGGCGGCCCCTTTAGGCTCAGGAGGCTCCCCCTTGGCGGCTAGGGTTATGGGAGAGAGGGTGCGTACCCCTCAGGACTGTCAACCCTAGATGGGGGTGCACCCCTTGGGGCAACCCCTCCTCCAAGCTAGCCTCCTCATCGGGCTATTATAAATGGAGGGGCGGGGCATGCTCAAAGGAGACATAAATTTTCTGGTGCCTTTGATTGTGCCTCTCTCTCTCTTTCTCTCTCTCTCTCTCTCCACAATAGTGGGTCTCCATCCGAAGGCTGCACCTCCCGCTTCTTCTATGTCGACATTTCCTAGCTCTGGACGGTAAAGCGATGCCTGATCACTGGTGTCATACGCGTGCAATACACAGAGGGATCATGCGTTCGATTCTTGTTCGAGGGACGGTTCAACAGATTTCAAGAACGATCCTCGTGAACTCCTCTCTCGCTGCAACTTGAAGTTGGTAACGATCAGATCTAACCTTGTATGCATCTTCATAGTGATCCTGGGAACTTAATTTGTAAGGCAATTTTTGGTTTTGTTTTCTATCTTCTCAACAACAACTTCACATTGAAGTCGTCGGGCGGGAGGAAGAGGGGAGGGGGAGGTGATCTAACGAACTCAGCTATATCGGTTGGGTGAGTGTGTAGTATGTTTGCTCCGATCTCAAGCCATCTCAATGTATTTTTCTTCATAAATGAATTTGCCGCCTCCTTGACCATTAGAACTGATAGTCTAAAGTCAATGTTGTTCAACCAAATTAATTTACTCGGATCATAACCCATGTCTTGAGCTCACACCACGATCCTCAAGTGATCCGTCTTTTCTTTTGTCATCAACGACCGTTCTTCCATGACACAATTCCTCGACCAACAAACTTTAACTCATACAAAGCAATGTTTTCTTTTGTTGCAACACACAAACATTTATGCTAGTATAAACAAAGAAGAGATGCGTCCTTGCTCAATCTGGCCCGTTTAGGTGATACCGTGATACAGGCTCTTGACAACCGTTGGATCTCAGATCAAACGGCTCCCGGGAGCTCTTGGACATTTTACAAAAAAATCATTCAAGAGTCTTGAAATTGTGTGCAGGTATAACAACTCCTCAGGTGCCGTCGGATCTGAGATCCAACGGTCCAGACGTGTGTATCATGGTAGCATACGAAGGCCGGTATCACCTGAAACTTTCCCATCCAGCCGTCCAGTTCCGATCAGACGGTAGACATGCGGCCGCAGCAGCAGCCCGCGGGCGGAGAGTTCCTCCCACAGGGCAGAGCCAGAGGAGGGGAGGCCTTCCTTCCCCCATCTTCTCCTTTACCTTATCGGCGTTATCGCCATCACCCGTCATAACTCGCGGCCGCACGCGTCGTACCAAAGGAGGGAGGAAAAAGGGATCTCCACTCCACTCCGCCTCCTCCTCCGCCCCGCGCGGTTCCAATCTGGTTCCCGGCCGAGCAATCGAGGATGGGGAAGAACCAGGCGTACAAGGCGATGCAGCGGGCGCGGCTGGGCTCGTCCTCCGGTGCCCCCGGCGAAGGGGAGGAAGACGGCATGGTCGGTCCCCTTCCTCACCCCCCTTACCACAGATCCTTAATCCCCCCTAGTTCCAAGCTCGCAACCCATCTCTGATTGCTCCCCCCCGTGCAAACCCTATCGAGATCTGCCGGAACGGCCATGGCGAATCTTGCTGTTTGTAGATGCTTTTTCCCCTTTTGACGAGGGAACTTTTACTAACGAGGGCCGTCACAGACGGACGGTTCATTTCATTCTCCAGAGTGGCACGCGGCGCGCTTGGCCAGCCTCAACAAGACCCACACCCTCACGTGGGAGGAGTTCAAGAAGAAGCAGAAGGTATGCGCGGCCTGGACTTGCTCTCTGCTGGCTTTGTTGGTGGATTTAGTTTCTGCACTCTATAATTTTGGCCATGATTTTATTCATGCTGCTGCTTAAGCTCTGCGATGTGCTATTTGTGCTCCTATTTTATGTTAAATGTATGATGTATGCTGAATTTCAGGCATACTGCCTTGTATGTGATGCCCAAGTTTGTTTTAGCCTGGTGTGGAACGGCGATTCACTTTATAGTGCATATAGTAACGAATTAAGCTACGTTGTAGCATTTGAGGGGAATTAGCAGCCTGAACTTTGGCAGTGGAAGCTTGGTCCTGTGCCACCCAGGGTCCAGTTGTCCTTCCCCTGGTTTGCTGACCTTTGAGTTTCTCTAGCACCGGTTTGCCATCAGACATTTAGACTTGTGCTACTGTAAAAGGTAGTACAACCATTTAGTGGCACCGCTTATTGCAGACATCCATCATACTTTACCTAGCTTCAGAAGTCTAATGATGCCATTTGCTTGGCTTCGATTCCTTTACTTGTCTTGTTATCTTTGATAAATAGCATCTTAGGCGGAGTATGTATATGCTGATTCCAAACAGATCAACCTACGGTCAGCATTAGTTGGGTTGGCGTTTACTTGGCAAATGTTTATTGTTTTCTGCATTGATTCCACACGGTTATTGGCTTACTGCAGACCAGCCTAAGCCTTTTTGTACTTATATAAGGTCACTGTGTAGCCATAGTTATCTATTATCAGTACCTCCATAGTCATAAATGATGCTCTTGTCCCCTATAGGACGAGGAACTAAAGAGAGGTGAGGTGGAGGCTGACAAAGATAAAATGATGAGAGAGTATAGAGCTCAACTGGATGCTGAAAGGGCCCAAAAGCTTGGCCGTGGAAGAGACGTTGTAAAGTCAAAATCATCATCTTCCAAGAAAGGTAAATCAACTTAATAACATGCTGAACGATGTTTCTTACATTTAGGTCCCATTAGGTGAAACTCTTTCTTAAATCTGTTCCATGTGTTGAGTTTTCTGACAAAGGATTATGGATACAGAAAAGAAGGAAAAGGACGCAAAGAAACGGATTAAAAAGAGGAGGAAGGTATTACTCTCAAATACAAATGTAATAATTGGCCACATTATGATGAATGGAGAACACCAAAAAGTATCCGCTATATAGATGATTCTAGATATAAGCATTTTTTTACCTTCTGCTGTTGGGATGAATTTGGGAAACAAAAATGGTCCTACTTGCTCACTTCTGCATTCTTACAGCACAGAAGTTCGTCAGAAAGTTCCAGCTCATCAGAATCATCAAGTAGTGATGATGAGGACAGGGGTTCAAGAAAATCCCGATCCCGATCAAGATCAAAGCGAAGTAAGAAAGATAAGAAGCACAGGTCCCGATCCAAGCATGCCGGAAGTGACAGCGAGGAGGAAGGCCCTGTTCGCCTCTCGAAATTCTTTGGGAATGCAAAGAATTAGACGCTATATCGATACGCCCAATACCAATTTGCTTGCTCCTGAGGTCATATCATTTTGAATTGTCAATTGGTGGGTGTTGATTGTATTCTATCGAGACAACTGTCAGAAGGTTGTGGGAACCAGTTTCCATGTTTCTCAACAGAATGTTTGGTAATTGGAGGTTTAGGTGTTGAACCATTATATGGTATCCTGCAACTTGTAAGAAATATCAAATCATTGTTACATTGTTGTACTTGATGGATAGTGACAGTACTCATATTCGATTTGAACTGCTTTAATTCTTTTCAGAACTTGATATTTAATTATTATCTTCCTTTGGCTGATCTTTAGATCTCCTTTATGAGAATTGGCTACTCTGTTGGTGTATTTGCTATGAGCTATGAAAAATACAGCCCCCTCCGTCTCTATGATTAAATTGACAGAAAATATATTAACATGTATACAATACCAAATAAGTAAAATATGAAGAAAAAAAAAGTATATATCATAATGAATCTGATTTGATATCCTATATACTTAAGAAGTTCATCCTCACTATTTGATTTATCTCAACATGCAGCATAGCCACATCATCATCCAATCACATCCAGCCATGTCACATCACATGCAGTCCCACTCAAGACCATCCAATCACATCCAGCCATGTCACATCACATGCAGTCCCACTCAAGACCACGTCAATTTATTTTTCAGATTTGCTATTTCACATCTAGATGTGAAATAGTATCTCACATCTACTTTTCTAGCCACATGATTTAGACATCAAGATTAGTATTTTTTATTTATTTTTTATTGACTGATCCTTTTCCTGTACGCATTACTTGCGGGGCGCCCGTCGTGGCAGTAGGCCGCTGTTGATCCATTTGATTTTGTTCCTCGTGCGTGCCTCCTTGGCTGTTGTGGCTACAAGTGATTTTTTTTTCATTTTTCATTTCTGTTTCTTTTGCCTTTTTTCTTCTTCTTTATTTATTTCTTCCAAATATGATAACTTTTTAAATTCATGATTTGTTATTTTTTTCAAATTCTTTTAAACTCATGATTGTTTTCATCGTTGTTAGTTGACTATCCACCATCAAACATGGGTTGTCTTTTTTTTTCTAAGTTGCAAGTCTACCCTCAACTTGCAATTCGGGCCTGACCTTTTGTCGTAGTTGTAATCCCACCCTCGACTCGCAACTGGACTTTAACATTTTTTTTGTCTACGTTGCAAGTCCATCCTCAAATCGTAACCGTAGCCCGAACTTTTTTTGTCCCAATTTTAAGTCTATCCTCGACTTGCAACTGAGGCCCAACTTTTTTTTCCGCTAGTTGCAAGTTCAGCTTCAACTCGCAACTAGAGCCTGATCTTTTTTTAGTCTCAATGGCATGTCGACCCTTGACTCGCAACCGGGGCTTGAGTTTTTTTGTCCTCGTTACAAGTCCATCATCGACTCACAACTAGACTCGACATTTTTTTCTGGTTGATAGTCTAATCTTGACTCGCAACTGGGTCAACATATTGTCCCAATTGCAAGTCTACCGTCGACTTGCAACTGGGCCCAACTTTTTTTTTGTCCCAGTTGCAAGTCCACCCTTGACTCGCAAATGGGGGCCCGACCTTTTTATGTCCCAGTTATAAGTCCACCATCGTCTCGCAACTGGGTCTAACATTTTTTGTACTAGTTGCAAGTCCACCAAGAACTCGCAACTCGAGCACGACCTTTTTTTGTCCCAGTTGCAAGTCCATCATTGACTCGCAACTGGGCCCTGATCTTTTTTTGTCCCAGTTGCAAGTTCACCCTTGACTCGCAACTGGGGTCCGACCTTCTTTTTCAGTTGCAAGTCTACAATCGACTCGCAACTGGAGCCCGATCTTTTTTTGTCTAAGTTGCAATCTCACCCTCCACTCGCAACTGGTGCCCGACTTTTTTTTGTCCCAGTTGGAAGTCCATCCTCAACACGCAACGTGGGCACGACTTTTTTCGTCCCAATTGCAAGTCCACTGTGAACTTGTAACTGGGCTCCCACCCTTTTTTTTCCGAGTTGCGACACAGTAGGTGCGTGACTTTTTCATGCGCGACAAACAGACAAAAACAAGTAAGAGTATATTCACCTCATCCTAAAAAATATATTCACCTCTTTCTAAATATATATTCACCTCGTTCTACAATTTATTCACTGATTTTTTTTAAAAATGTTTACATTGTCACTCGAGTGCTTGTTAATGTGTTAAGTGATCCCTAGTATAGGACGTTTGTGTCCACTGAGAAAGGAAGTCAACACACCAGTACGTCGTTGACGCAAAATTCCTGTAGCAAATCGTGTGTCACTGTAGACTACACTGTAGCACTGCGGCTCAACATCAGCGACTCAACGCCCGGTTCGTGCATGGGTGACAAGGAAAAAATAAAGACAAATAATATGTCACATCTAGATGAGCTATAGACACACCCTTTTTTTTTCAATTAACAGAGCTAAGCACAACCTCCCTAGATGAGAAAAAAAGAGCAATTGATCGATCAATAGCTTTTCCTCCTATTTAATGAAGCCACGTGGACGTCCCACTATGTGAAAGCTCTCTTCCCCTCCCGGTAATAACCTTCCTAAATTAAATTGGAGCTTACATACCGGATTAGTAGCTCCGAAGCCCAAAGGTCATGGATACCTGCGGATGTTGTCTTTTCATCTTCAGCCCTTTACCAACAAGTATATAATTCCCCCTCTGTATGCCGGAGAGATGCACTGGAAATAGCCACGTTTTCTCGCGGATAAAGAGCACCGGGCCGAGCTGCACAACAGCGTCCAATTCCAGTGGTCCAGATATGGGAGATTGGGTTTCACAGGAGGAGGTTCTCCCTTGCGCATTCTTCTCGAGCGTCTATTCAAGGCAGCATTTGGGTACTTTTTTTGTCAAACCTTTGGATCTACAAGCAAGTAAATTCCATCATCAAGAGCGTCCTTGCAATTTGTTCTCCATTTCTCTATCCAGATAACATGCATGCTTATCTTTTCATCTCTGTCCCGCCATACATCAAGAATTAGGGAAGGGTCAGAATTTTTATGAAGGAAGCGTCAGAATTGGGTCATTGTGTTTAGCCTGCCCTAGAGCTACTGCTGGCGTTATCCATTGAAGCTTCGTGTTTAGGAGGAGGCACAACCTGTCTCGGTTTGATGAAAGCTTTTATCTGATTCGAATATGCAGATTGCAGGTAAATTCGTCTTTGTTGGTATCTAAGGCAGTAGGTCAACAAAGAGAGTGGATAAAATGTACGCTCACGTTTGGATTTGAAGGCCTGTTCCCAATTGTATAGGATTTGCCATCTTCTGCACTGGCAAATACGCACCCAATTGAGTAGAGGAAGAGGCAGGGGAAGAATACTCGGTAGTTGCAAGCAAATTCCAGAAGCTAGCCACCTGTAAAAGCGAGAAATTTTTCACCTTTGTTTAGCAATCAGGACCCGATGGAGAATCCTACTTACAGATAATGAGTATTTTTTATGTCAACGAGTCATCATTGTTCCTTTTGTCATGTGGTTACGCAAAGTGTTCTGAAAATAAATTTGATTATGCAAAATCTCATGCATGGGTCTTCTCGATCTCATCGTCTCTTTGTTACTCCCTCAGTCCTATAATATATTGTTTGTAATAACAACATATTATAACCAATGTATTCATATATTGTTATTACAACCAATGTATTCATGTATTGTTATTACAATCAATGTATTCATATAATGTTTGTAATAACATCTGATATCATGGTACAGAGGGAGTACATAACTACATATTACAATATATTTCATATAATTTAAAATTGTACATACATACGGCATATATTTTTAATATTACCCGAAACATATTTTTATGTTGTGCTAGAAACATTCTGATTCTTTATTAACTATTCCGGTTGGCAATTCCCTCATGATAGAAAGTGATACACGTTATTTATGTACTGAAGTTTACTAAGAATTTTTAACCCCCATTTATCTTAACATGATATTCTTTTTTTGTGTGCGAAACTTGACATGATATTCTAACTTTGATAAATTACAGTTTCCTATTTGCATAGGATTAGTATCAGTTGCAAGAAAAGTTTTGTAGATGGAATGCCTATTGCCTGCAATATGGTATTGTTTAGCTGAAACAGTTATTCTACTTCTTCACGGCCCAATTTATCTTTCTATCGGACAACTTTCCTACCAGGTCTCACAAGCAGCAATATAATTTGTAATTAAATTCAATTTATGTCTGCTTTTTAGAGCTATATGATTTCCGAATGTCAGTTTTCCTTCCCTTTCTTTAGCTTTTATTCTTTCGATGTATCTATTCTTAATAACCAAATGTCCCGCAACAACGTGCGGGGTATTGTCTAGTATGTGGATAAACTTGGTCAAACAGAGAGTAGTTTGACTTCTAAATGAAAAGCAGAGCTATTGCCTTGCTAGCAAAAGGCGGAGAAAAAAAAAGTAGAGCATCCTAGCAAATGAACAAGTTTTACCTTTCACTCTGTAAAAGGCAAGATGAAGGGTTTGTAACGCTTTCTACTTGGGTTATCAGCAGGGAAGTTTTATTACAAATTTTACCTTTCCCGGTGGTGGTGTTCACTCTGTAAAAAGGCCAGGCGAAGCATTTGAAATACCGTGTGGTTGCCAAGAGAAATGTTTTATTATAAATAGCGTATTGGTTCGTTTCTAACAACATCGTCTGGGTGGTGTAGTTGGTTATCACGTTAGTCTCACACACTAAAGGTCCCCAGTTCGAACCTGGGCTCAGACAATTTTGTCACTTTTTTTGTGCGTTGCTGCCATCTCTTTTTTTGTGTCCCTTGCATATTTTTGCCATAGCTCCATAACGTTTTGCGTCATCTTGGTCTTTGCTCGGGAGAAGATTTTGGCAGTGATGATTTTCTGATTTTGGCAGTGATGATTTTCTGACAACGGCAGCATATACCAGGATCATGAGCCCAACGGGACGGTGACAAATAGCAAGTCGTACTAGTACATGTTAGTATATGGCAAAAATGCTCAATCTCTAATGTGGGAGTACATTAGGACAAAGTTTAGCTGATGTAACAACTCCGCTGCTTAAAGCTAACCCAGAAGCAGTCATACTATGAATAATCGGACGAACAGATGACCCAGCTGCTTTTTTCTGTTATATTGTTCTTGTAATTTCACGCTATCAGCTATAGAACAGCCCTAAACTGCTGGGTGATCGAAAAACTTCCTATGTGGATTCTTCCAACTCTTCTCCAAAGCGCTCCAGCCTTGAAACCTCAGCATCGTAGTCACGGATCAGAGCATGTTTGATCGAACCGTCATCCTCGCTCGCGTGTATTTGCTTCCCACCAAACCTGCACGGCAAGGAATGTAGTTAAAAACCCTTTTCCTAGGTAGGAAACCAAAGCATGCACAAAATCTCAACATAAGCTCCTTCCTCTCTCCAAAGTATTCACAAGATAATATTGTTTTCTAACACCTGAAACGAATCTCGCAAAAGGATTGACAAACTTGAAATGCAGACCAAACATAATATTTTTTTTATCCTTTATCATGACATCAAAAACCAAGAGGAAAAGAACAGCACAATGATTTCATGTTAGAACCTACCATCTTCCATTCATCTTCTCTATGCATTTGAGACCATCTTTCCGGTCTTTGAATTTCACCAATACAACCCCTTGTGGATGATTTTCGCAAACCTGCCACAGCAACATGTAAACAAAAGTGGTAAGCTGGAAAAGAGAGAAAAAAGAAACCACCAAAACTTACTGGCGGTTAGGGCCAGTTTGCTCAGTTACGGTTCATTCTGGGGATTTTCTATATATTTCATCATTAATTACAACAAAGCTTAGCACTAGTTCAGAGAGCCCCGCATGGGCAGATGTAAGATCAGATCTAATTTCTGGACAGGTGAAGATAGGAACAAGTAAATGAAACTCGTAGCAGCAGACTTATAGAGCATAGTGCTGAATGGTTTATAAATATACTTGCTACCATATTGTCCTACTAAAATGAAACACACCAGCCCATACTTATGTGGATTAAAGACCTTGGCTACTCAGCTTGCATACTCTCACCCATTAGTCTGTTTGCCTTTTCCAAACTAAGTAACACGTTCTCACAGGACCAGTACCCATATGGCGAGCTTTGGCATCGTAATAAACAAGGATCAGTCAGTTTGGTGTAGAATGCGGATGCAGTTCTCCAGTATGTCTTTCAGAGACTGGTTACACAGGTTAAACTCGAAAAGTGGCAACAGCCAGGAACTTTCGTACTCCAAATGGTTCTTGATCATATCAACCTTCTACATGATTAGGAAGAAGCACAGCTAAAGAAGTAAACAACTTTTTAACATTCCCTTTTCTCTAATCAAACTAATCTATTTGTTATGATTTTCCTATGATGACAAGACATATGAGTGCAATTAAAAATTACCTTGACATTGTCGATCGGACCAAACTTCACGCATTCCTCTCTAACATCTACCTCAAGTTCAGGAAGAAGGGTTTCATCATTCTGCAATGATCAGGAACTTCATTCTTAATAAAACCGACATGAGCAAAAAAGTTCCTATACCAACAGGAGCAATCTGAAACGACTCATTTATTCCATATGAAAAGGGCACGTCAAGCATACTTCCATAATTACTTACTCTCAATTCAGCAGGACTGAACATATTCGCCAAAATCACCTGAGTAGGAATCATCACCTTCTTATCATCATGTCCACCTAATAACAGAACATTGTCACAAGAATAAAAATAAGTAAATGGGATTTTGATCTCAAGATAAAGCTAGTTTGCTTGCAAGAAATGCAGATAATAATGAAAAAGTAACTGTTCATCAACCAACGGCGTAATGATAAATGAACACAACAATAGTTTTTGCAGCTTAATTCTTTTAGGGCTATCTGCTAGTAGGAAAAGATTTAGAAGCACGTCATATTATTCTCAACAAGACACATCCCTAATTAGCATGAAACATGCAAAGCTTGAACACGACCTACAGTTCGGTTATGTCAACATTGAAGCAACAGAAACTTGTCGCTGGGTACACGTATTCAAATCAACCATAATAAAAACAATTGACATAATTTAAAGATAGAAATTACCCCATCCCAGCATCTTATCTTCAACCTTCTTGCCTTTCTTTTTCTTTTGCTTATCTGCCTTCTTTGCCAAAAAAACGTCACCTGAAGCAGATGAAATCATTAGTAGTATATATTTTGCAGTTCATGTCGCTTTAATAAATTGAACTTACCTTTCTGCTGAAATTTGGCCACGCTAACAGTCATTAGGGTCTTACCACCAGGACGGAATGATGTTCCATCCAATAATTGAATTGCTAAAGGTACAGAAGGCTCCTGGATCATTGAAAGAGAAGTACACAGTAAATAAAATAAACATGCATAATTCCGTAGTAACTAGTAAGCTCAGTCAATCTGACAAGTTCAGTAAGGCAATACCTTGAGATAGGTCACAAGTGCATCACCCTTTTTCCTGCCTGTTTCCTTGTCAGTATAGATCTTCACTCGGGGTTTCCTTGTCTCTGGATCCTATATCATCACAAACACATTATAAGTGCATCAGTAGTTCAGTACTCTGAAGCTCAGGAACAGAATATTGATTACGAATAAGATAAGAACAAAGCTATCCAAATATAGGATATACTACCTCTGTCCTAAAATATAAGGCGTTTTTGCAGTTCAATTTAAACTGCAAAAACGTCTTATATTTTTGGGACAGAGTAGTACTCCCTCTGTAACTTTTTATAAGCCGTTTTTAGAGTCCATGACAGTGTCAAAAAAAAGTCTTATATTAAGTTACATAGGGAGTAGTAAATAAATATCATAATCATGTACAGTTTAATCCATACAAAGATAATACTGTATATGGCTAAATTTTTCAATATGATGATATCTACTATCATCAATACCTACTACAAGTCCAGATAGCTGGAATTCACTAGATTTGACAGTCATGCTGAACACAAACTGAACATCTTTTGACATGAAAACGTGAAGATAGCAAGATTCTGAACAAATCAAATTATGAATTTTGAAACACAGTAGTTACATGCATCTGTGAGTGTACTGACTACTGATAAAACCAAGTTTAGGAATGGGAAGACCATAAAGGTTCAAGATGAGAAATCAGTCTGATCAAGTTTAAGCTGTCTCTGCCAGAAATGAAAAAAAAAATGCATACCTCCTTTATAATTCCACACTTGGAAAATACCTCTACAATCTGCAAACGAATCCACTATCAGATGTCAGAACTAGTAACTTTTTGTATAGCTATGAACATGTTATAGTTCATTTTGAGAACGGTCTTCCTACGAGGAAAACAAAGAGTAGCCTCAGCTTTTGGAGATAGAAAAAACTTACCTCCTCAGCCGTGACATCTTCAGGTAAACCAGTAACATAGACATGTGTGTTGACTTTGAGATCAAACCAACTTTCTGGAGGTTTCTGAGGTTCCTGCCCAAATAAAAACAGTTTTTAAGAATTAGCTTGTGCAAAAGTTATCAAGTCCCTCAAGAGTAACTTGAGAACTACCTTCTTTTCAGTTGGCTTCTCAGACTTCCGCTTCTTTTCTAGTCTTTTATCTACCTTCTCTGGCACTTTGTTTTCTTTTTCAGTTAAAGCATGGTTTTCATCCAATGTGGACGAGCCAGGAATATCTGGTGGTTGAAATACTTCTTCCTCGAGTGCAAAAGTCATGTCTTCAAGTTCATAGTCATCCTTTTTACGTGATATGTCATTCTCTCCATTGTTGTCCATTTCACCCGATACATCATTCTGAGAAGGTATACAAGGAATCAGGTTAGCTGATAAACCCTGGTAATAAGGAACATTAAACAAGACGAATAAGAGAATGTGTTTTTCCTATGGAAGAACAGCTGGTGCAATACAGAATACTCTTATCAAGAAATATTCACCTAGGCCTAAAGAATAAGGCATTGACAACACTAGCAATGACTAAGGGGAGCTAAATTAGATTCTCAGCTGAACCGCAACTTAGACTACTATTAGTTAAAATTAAAATGTAGTACCTTTTTTTCGGGAATAAAACTTCCACCTAACATTGAAACTAATTTTTGTAAATAGATACACAAAAAGGAAATGCGGCGATGAACGATAAATCAAGAGAAAGTGTGTATGAACTTTAGAAGTTGGGTTTCTTCAAAGTTGTTTATGGAAGGGTAAATTTTACGGAAAATTATAAAACTGATGCAACCAGATCAAGCACATACAATAACTTTGTATTCATAACTTGGTGCAAATATTAGTGAAGTTTGGATAGTGTCAATTATATTTGGGGAGCCACCACAAGACATCTCTAAGTCATCGTGTATTGAGAGTTACAGGAGAGAGAACAATAAACTCCAATTGGATAGATGTTGATCATCAAGTTTTGAAGGATCACACTGGTTTACACTACAATTCCATTTCCAGAGTTGGTCTGTGAGAGTATGACTTGGTATTGTTTCTGATCAACATTTTTGCTTATTCGGACTCAATACTGAGTTGTTCATTTATTCCTTATGTACAATCATGAAAGATCAGGCAACCCTATAGAATCATCCTCTCTAGGTTGATTTATCAATAATAAATCAATGAGAACATACGCTGTAAAGTTAAAAGAGGCTTCATTTCTCTAAAGTTGCGCATACAAAGGGTATATATCCACACATAGTTTACTTCTTTGAAAGGGTAGCTGGAAGGCTGTTTCGGAGAGAAAGATAGAACTGATACTCCTGTCCAGGTTAAAATCTTACCATGGAGCAGGTAAGACTAATAGTAATAGATGGCACAAGCCCATCAGAAAATTTATTTTGACATGAAAAGACTAAGGTGCCACATGTCATGCAATAAATTTCCCGAACTAACAAGCCCTATACGCTAATAAATCATGTAGCTGAGATAGTCGGTACTTGTTCCACTATATGATTACAGCTAAGTGATCAGAAATCATGAATTTTCATCTGATAATGGTTATCTGGAAAGCCTAGAGTTGGAATAGAAAAGCAACACTTACTTGAGGAACCATTGCCCTCAGAGTACGATCCCACTTGTAGATGGTGCCGTCATCATCAGTAAATTCTTCCACACCATCTGGTGGGGATGCTGGCCGCTCATCGGGATCATCAATGACATGCTCTTTGCTTAAGTCACCATCTGCAGCCTTTGCTTTCAGCGCTTCCACCTCTGACTCAGCTTCTATAACCTCCTTCTGGAATTTCTCGAAATCATCTTCAGTTTCTGAAGATACCATTTCGAAGAGCGTTAGGAGATACTTGAAAAGAACCATACTGAATTTGCTTTAAAGGGAATGTAGAAAGCCCTAAGCTCCTAACCTTGTTCAGGTTGATACTTCTTTGTGACCCCAGAATGCAGCTCTGGAATAGAAGATAGTGGCGTCCATTCACTCCTCCCCTCCGCCCAGAGCATTGTGCTCTCGTTGAGGTACCCATTAGCAAAATGATCTGTACAGGGAGCCAAGTTCCTCAAATCCAGATCACATCGAAAACAAGACACATAGATCTTCAGAATGTAAAAGGGCTACTAGCTGCCATTCTGAAACAATATGCGCCTACAAAACAAGCAAGCAACCTCACAACATGACATAAACCCTATCTCGCAACCTGCCAGTGCTAACAACTCATCGATGAGCCAGCTTTGGAGTTAGGAACTATAACGCAACAGTGGTGGATAATGCAGTGAATGACACTGTAGAATGATACATACACTCTACGGATAACCACATAGCACGAATTC
The DNA here is from genome assembly GCF_018294505.1 of Triticum aestivum. NCBI lineage: Eukaryota > Viridiplantae > Streptophyta > Magnoliopsida > Poales > Poaceae > Triticum > Triticum aestivum. Next base: position 537,275,347 of record NC_057798.1, read on the forward strand.
AAAACTGCCATATGGGCTACTACCGTTACTTTCATATCCATTGATTGAAGCATCAATTTACTGGTTACAAAGGAAATTGTAGCTTATGATTAACACGCCCAATTGACACGATCTAACAATACCAGGTACTGGGATTTGCACCACCCAGACTCGACACTTGCTGATACTCACAGGAAATACAAAACTAGCGAATAGGTGGGAGCCTTCCGGATTGCAGAAAGGCCACACGCGAAGTTTCTCTGATTTTGCGAGGATTCAATCCCAGCTTGCGAGCTACCGGCGTCCGCATTTCCACTAGCAGGTATAGCGAGAAGATTGGGTGTCGAGGGGGGGAGGAGGTACCTCGCAGCTCTGAGAGCGCGTAGGGGCCGACGTGCTCCTGGCTCGGGCCGAGGACGTACCAGCCCACCTCGCCGCCGCCCTCCATGGACCTCCGCGCGCGGGGAGCGGAGGCTGGGGCCGGAGATTCCGGTCTCGTCGCCGCCGGCGACGCGAAATCCTTTTTCGTGAAGCGACCGCCGGAGAGGGGGAGGAAACTTTTGGGGCTGGGGTTTCCAGAGTGGTCTAGACCTGGATCGAGCCGGTGCCCTCCGATGGAAGCCGCTGCCGTCCGATCAAGAGGGTTTCACGATCAAGGTCGGTCCAGACCATACATGTGTAAAATTTATTTTTCCCGAGAATTCATACACATATAAGGGTGCGTTTGGATAGACCATACATGTGTAAAGTTTATTTTTCCCGAGAATTCATACACATGTAAGGATGCGTTTGGATGCAAAGTATTTTTGCGTTTTCTGAAAATACTGTGGTTTCTGAAAAAACTTTGGTATTAACTACTTTTAGGTGTTTGGAAAAAATAAATATTGTAGTTTGAGATACCAATGTATCTGTCATACTGTGGTTTTTTTGCGGTATCTAAAAAAAAGGTTAAACCGAACTGAAATAATTCGTTGCCTGCTCGTCTACGTCCAAAGATGATCAAATGCGATTGCCGCCTCTAATTCCTCTATTTATTGTCTTTTCAACAGAGTGTTCTTGATTATTAGGCGTTTCAGGTTTGGTTGTTAGTTTGTCTAAGGAGACGACGCACATGTTACGTTCTTCTGGCGATCTTCCAACCTTCTATCCGATCACTGGCTGCAAAATTCACGAGTAACGCGGGGTTCAAACAAACTTGCTCCTGGAGTATATCGATTGGTTGTTGGAGCACTCGTACTCAGCAGGTTAAAGCTAGCTACACAATCGATTCTATGCGCATATAGACGCATGTAACACGCACAAATTTTTTGCCCCGGGTAGCTAGGGGGGGATTTGACGTGCATGACATGCTGCATGCATTGGGCATCGTTTCTACATGCAGATCAGCTTCATGAGTATAGTTGAGCAAGGCACAACGAGTCAAAACATGAGTTGCCAAACTCATTGGTGGTTTTGTGAAAACGGAGGAAAACTATGGTTTTTAGGAACCGAAGTATTCGTTGCCCATGCATTTAAAAACTGAGGTTTTGGATTACTGTGGTTTTTCAAAAACAGTGCACCCAAACTAGGCCTAAATCTATCCCGAGAGAATAGTCGCGTGGAAGAGTAAAATTTAAACGGGTTTGCTCTTTTTTGTCCGGCTGAGATGTAATTGTCTTTCATTCAAAATTTGGGTCTGATGATGCGCCATGATTCGTGTTACTTTTCTGCCGCGTGATGAACCAACCTAACATTTCGAGGACGCTTTTCTTATCGGATTTCCTGCGAGCCGCCTACTATTGATTGTCTTTCTCTTAGGGCGTGTTCTGAACCCCTCCCACTCCGAGCTTCACAAACTCCAACTAAAAAACGAAGCCGAAAGCATTAGCTCTGAGAAGCTGAAATCGTGAAGCTCTCACGAGCCATAGTGCATTTTTGTGGAGCGAGGAAACCCCAACTTCTCGAATCGTTCTCGCTCTGCTCCCTCGTTCACCCCAAACTCTCCCACCTCGAACCATTGTCGCCGCCGCCACCCCCGCTGAGGGACTCCTGGATTAGGGGGTCCTCGGACAGCCGGACTATATACTTTGGCCGGACTGTTGGACTATGAAGATACAAGATTGAAGACTTCGTCCCGTGTCCGGGTGGGACTCTCCTTTGCGTGGAAGGCAAGCTTGGCAATTCGGATATGTAGATCTCCTTCTCTGTAACTGACTCTGTGTAACCCTAGCCCCCCCCGGTGTCTATATAAACCGGAGGGTTTAGTCCGTAGGACAACAACAATCATAATCATAGGCTAACTTCTAGGGTTTAGCCTCTACGATCTCGTGGTAGATCAACTCTTGTAATACTCATATAATCAAGATCAATCAAGCAGGAAGTAGGGTATTACCTCTATCGAGAGGGCCCGAACCTGGGTAAACATCATGTCCCCCGCCTCCTGTTACCATTAGCCTTAGATGCACAGTTCGGGACCCCTACCCGAGATCCGCCGGTTTTGACACCGACATTGGTGCTTTCATTGAGAGTTCCACTGTGTCATCACAATAAAGCTTGATGGCTCCTTCAATCATCAGCAACGATGCAGTCCAGGGTGAGGTTTTCCTCCCCAGACAGATCTTCGTATTCGGCAGCTTCGTACTGCATGACAACTCGCTTGGCCGTCTGGAGCAGATCGACAGCTACGCCCCTGGCCATCAGGTCAGGTTTGGAAACTTGAACTACACCGCCGACATCCGCGGAGACTTGATCTTCGATGGATTCAAGCCCACGTTAGGAGCGTCGAACAGTCACGACAGGCATGACTTAGATCTGCCATCGGACGGTGTTTGGGATATCGCACCTGCGGCTGCCCCGGCCTTCAATCTGGAGCAGATCACGCCATCCGAGGACGGGTGGATGGACCCCATCACGGAGGCTGCACATTCATCGGCGCTGGAGCCGAACACGGACTTCACCTCCAAAGAGATCTGTGTCGCCGGACCCCCTGACTCGTCTCTAGTCATAGGTTCCGAACCGCGCGCATCCGTGCCTATCGAATCTGATTGGGCACCGATCATGGAGTTTACCTCCGCGGATATCTTTCAACACTCACCCTTGGGTGACGTGCTAAATTCATTGAGGTCTCTCTCTTTATCAGGAGACTCTTGGCCGAATTATGTCCGGCTTGAGTGGGAAGCGGACGACGAAGAAATTCGTTCCCCACCCACCACCCACTTAATAGCCACTGTCGATGACTTAACCGACGTGCTCGACTTCGACTCCGAAGACATCGACGGTATGGATGACGATGCAGGAGAAGAACAGGAACCACCGCCCACAAGGCGCTGGACAGCCACCTCATCATATGATATATACATGGTGGACACCCCAAAAGAAAACAATGGCGATGAGGCAACGGAGGATAATCCCTTAGGGAAGCAATCAAAGCACCTGCGTCATCGACGCCACTCTAAGCCCCGCCATAGCAAAAATAGCAATACCGGCACAAGAGATGATAGCAATCCGGATGGTGCCGAAGACAAAAACAATCCCGCCCAGCCAGACTTCGAGCAGGTCAAGCGGAAGGAGGGGCAAGCTAGCCCTAACGAGCATGCAACGGATGGAGAAGCAGAGGATGACAACTACATGCCCCTCTCCGAAGACGAAGTGAGCCTTGGCGACGAAGAATTCATCGTGCCTGAGGATCCCGTCAAGCAGGAGCGCTTCAAGCGCGGGCTTATAGCCACTGCAAAAAGCCTGAAGAAAAAACAACAACAGCTTCAAGCTGATCAAGATCTACTAACAGATAGATGGACTGAGGTCCTGGCAGCCGAGGAATACGGACTCGAGCGCCCAAGCAAAAGTTACCCGAAGCGCAGGTTGCTACCTCAACTCGAGGAGGAGGCGCTAGAGCCTACACTACCAGCGCAGGACAAGGCTGACCGACCACCTCATGGCCGAGACAAAGCAGCGTATCAGCCCGAACACCAGCCCGCACTGTTAGGGAACGTAGTAATTTCAAAAAATTTCCTATGCACACGCAAGATCATGGTGATGGCATAGCAACGAGAGGGGAGAGTGTTGTCCACGTACCCTCGTAGACCGTAAGCGGAAGCGTTATCACAACGCGGTTGATGTAGTCGTACGTCTTCACGATCCAACCGATCCAAGCACCGAACGTACGGCACCTCCGAGTTCAGCACACGTTCAGCTCGATGACGATCCCCGGGCTCCGATCCAGCAAAGCTTTGGGGATGAGTTCCGTCAGCACGACGGCGTGGTGACGATGATGATGTACTACCGGCGCAGGGCTTCGCCTAAACTCCGCGACGATATGACCGAGGTGGAATATGGTGGAGGGGGGCACCGCACACGGCTAAGGAATGATCCGTAGATCAACTTGTGTGTTATGGGGTGCCCCCCTGCCCCCGTATATAAAGGAGGGAGGGGGAGGTGCGGCCGGCCCCCTTGGGGTGCGCCTGGAGGAGTCCTACTCCCACCGGGAGTAGGACTCCCCCCTCTTGCCTTGGTGGAGAAGGAAAGGGGGGAGGGGAAAGAGGAAAGGGGGGCGCCGCCCCCCCCCTTCCTTGTCCTATTCGGACTAGGGGGGAGGGGGCGCGCGGCCTGCCCTGGCCGGCCCTCCTCTTCTCCCTCATGGCCCACTAAGGCCCATTAACCCCTGGGAGGGTTCCGGTAACCCCCCGGTGTTCCGGTAAAATCCCGATTTCACCCGGAACCTTTCCGATGTCCAAACATAGGCTTCCAATATATCAATCTTTATGTCTCGACCATTTCGAGACTCCTCGTCATGTCCGTGATCACATCCGGGAACTCCGAACAAACTTCGGTACATCAAAACTTATAAACTCATAATAAAACTGTCATCGTAACGTTAAGCGTGCGGACCCTACGGGTTCGAGAACTATGTAGACATGACCTAGAACTATTCTCGGTCAATAACCAATAGCGGAACCTGGATGCCCATATTGGTTCCTACATATTCTACGAAGATCTTTATCGGTCAAACCGCATAACAACATACGTTGTTCCCTTTGTCATCGGTATGTTACTTGCCCGAGATTTGATCGTCGGTATCCAATACCTAGTTCAATCTCGTTACCGGCAAGTCTCTTTACTCGTTCCGTAATGCATCATCCCGTAACCAACTCATTTGGTCACATTGCTTGCAAGGCTTATAATGATGTGCATTACCGAGAGGGCCCAGAGATACCTCTCCGACAATCGGAGTGACAAAACCTAATCTCGAAATACGCCAACTCAACATGTACCTTCGGAGACACCTGTAGTACTCCTTTATAATCACCCAGTTACGTTGTGACGTTTGGTAGTACCCAAAGTGTTCCTCCGGTAAACGGGAGTTGCATAATTCTCATAGTTACAGGAACATGTATAAGTCATGAAGAAAGCAATAGCAATATACTAAACGATCAAGTGCTAGGCTAACGGAATGGGTCATGTCAATCACATCATTCTCCTAATGATGTGATCCCATTAATCAAATGACAACACATGTCTATGGTTAGGAAACATAACCATCTTTGATTAACGAGCTAGTCAAGTAGAGGCATACTAGTGACTATATGTTTGTCTATGTATTCACACATGTATCATGTTTCCGGTTAATACAATTCTAGCATGAATAATAAACATTTATCATGATATGAGGAAATAAATAATAACTTTATTATTGCCTCTAGGGCATATTTCCTTCAGTCTCCCACTTGCACTAGAGTCAATAATCTAGATTACATAGTAATGATTCTAACACCCATGGAGTCTTGGTGCTGATCATGTTTTGCTCGTGAGAGTGGCTTAGTCAACGGGTCTGCAACATTCAGATCCGTATGTATCTTGCAAATCTCTATGTCTCCCACTTGGACTTGGTCCCGAATGGAATTGAAGCGTCTCTTGATGTGCTTGGTCCTCTTGTGAAATCTGGATTCCTTTGCCAAGGCAATTGCACCAGTATTGTCACAGAAGATTTTCATTGGTCCCGATGCACTAGGTATGACACCTAGATCGGAAATGAACTCCTTCATCCAGACTCCTTCATTTGCTGCTTCCGAAGCAGCTATGTACTCCGCTTCACATGTAGATCCCGCCACGACGCTTTGTTTAGAACTGCACCAACTTACAGCTCCACCGTTTAATAAAAACACGTATCCGGTTTGCGATTTAGAATCGTCCGGATCAGTGTCAAAGCTTGCATCGACGTAACCATTTACGACTAGCTCTTTGTCACCTCCATATACGAGAAACATATCCTTAGTCCTTTTCAGGTATTTCAGGATGTTCTTGACCGCTGTCCAGTGATCCACTCCTGGATTACTTTGGTACCTTCCTGCCAAGCTTATTGCTAAGCATACGTCAGGTCTGGTACACAGCATTGCATACATGATAGAGCCTATGGCTGAAGCATAGGGAACATCTTTCATTTTCTCTCTATCTTCTGCTGTGGTCGGGCATTGAGTTTGACTCAACTTCACACCTTGTAGTACGGGCAAGAACCCTTTCTTTGCCTGATCCATTTTGAACTTTTTCAAAATTTTATCAAGGTATGTGCTTTGTGAAAGTCCTATTAAGCGTCTTGATCTATCTCTATAGATCTTGATGCCCAATATGTAAGCAGCTTCACCGAGGTCTTTCATTGAAAAACTTTTATTCAAGTATCCCTTTATGCTATCCAGAAATTCTATATCATTTCCAATTAATAATATGTCATCTACATATAATATCAGAAATGCTACAGAGCTCCCACTCACTTTCTTGTAAATACAGGCTTCTCCAAAAGTCTGTATAAAACCATATGCTTTGATCACACTATCAAAGCGTTTATTCCAACTCCGAGATGCTTGCACCAGTCCATAAATGGAACGCTGGAGCTTGCACACTTTGTTAGCACCTTTTGGATCTACAAAACCTTCTGGCTGCATCATATACAACTCTTCTTCCAGAAATCCATTCAAGAATGCAGTTTTGACATCCATTTGCCAAATTTCATAATTATGAAATGCAGCAATAGCTAACATGATTCGGACAGACTTAAGCATCGCTACGGGTGAGAAAGTCTCATCGTAGTCAACCCCTTGAACTTGTCGAAAACCTTTCGCAACAAGTCGAGCTTTATAGACAGTTATATTACCATCAGCGTCAGTCTTCTTCTTAAAAATCCATTTATTCTCAATGGCTTGCCGATCATCGGGCAAGTCAACCAAAGTCCATACTTTGTTTTCATACATGGATCCCATCTCAGATTTCATGGCCTCTAGCCATTTTGCGGAATCTGGGCTCATCATCGCTTCCTCATAGTTCGTAGGTTCATCATGGTCAAGCAACATGACTTCCAGAATTGGATTACCGTACCACTCTGGTGCGGATCTTATTCTGGTAGACCTACGAGGTTCAGTAGAAACTTGATCTGAAGTTTCATGATCAATATCATTAGCTTCCTCACTAATTGGTGTAGTTGTCACAGGAACCGGTTCTTGTGATGAACTACTTTCCAATAAGGGAGTAGATACAGTTATCTCATCAAGTTCTACTTTCCTCCCACTCACTTCTTTCGAGAGAAACTCCTTCTCTAGAAAGGATCCGATTTTAGCAACGAAAATCTTGCCCTCAGATCTGTGATAGAAGGTGTACCCAATAGTCTCTTTTGGGTATCCTATGAAGACACATTTCTCCGATTTGGGTTCGAGCTTATCTGGTTGAAGTTTCTTCACATAAGCATCGCAGCCCCAAACTTTAAGAAACGACAACTTTGGTTTCTTGCCAAACCACAGTTCATAAGGCGTCGTCTTAACGGATTTTGATGGTGCCCTATTTAACGTGAATGCGGCCGTCTCTAAAGCATAACCCCAAAACGATAGCGGTAAATCAGTAAGAGACATCATAGATCGCACCATATCTAGTAAAGTACGATTACGACGTTCGGACACACCATTTCGTTGTGGTGTTCCGGGTGGCGTGAGTTGCGAAACTATTCCGTGTTGTTTCAAGTGTAGACCAAACTCGTAACTCAAATATTCTCCTCCACGATCAGATCGTAGAAATTTTATTTTCCTGTTACGATGATTTTCTACTTCACTCTGAAATTCTTTGAACTTTTCAAATGTTTCAGACTTGTGTTTCATCAAGTAGATATACCCATATCTGCTCAAATCATCTGTGAAGGTGAGAAAATAACGATATCCGCCGCGAGCCTCAACATTCATTGGACCACAAACATCAGTATGTATGATTTCCAACAAATCAGTTGCTCGCTCCATAGTTCCGGAGAACGGCGTTTTAGTCATCTTGCCCATGAGGCACGGTTCGCAAGTACCAAGTGATTCATAATCAAGTGATTCCAAAATCCCATCAGTATGGAGTTTCTTCATGCGCTTTACACCGATATGACCTAAACGGCAGTGCCACAAATAAGTTGCACTATCATTATTAACTCTGCATCTTTTGGTTTCAACACTATGAATATGTGTATCACTACTATCGAGATTTAATAAAAATAGACCACTCTTCAAGGGTGCATGACCATAAAAGATATTACTCATATAAATAGAACAACCATTATTCTCTGATTTAAATGAATAACCGTCTCGCATCAAACAAGATCCAGATATAATGTTCATGCTTAACGCTGGCACCAAATAACAATTATTTAGGTCTAAAACTAATCCCGATGGTAGATGTAGAGGTAGCGTGCCGACCGCGATCACATCGACTTTGGAACCATTTCCCACGCGCATCGTCACCTCGTCCTTAGCCAATCTTCGCTTAATCCGTAGTCCCTGTTTCGAGTTGCAAATATTAGCAACAGAACCAGTATCAAATACCCAGGTGCTACTGCGAGCATTAGTAAGGTACACATCAATAACATGTATATCACATATACCTTTGTTCACTTTGCCATCCTTCTTATCCGCCAAATACTTGGGGCAGTTCCGCTTCCAGTGTCCAGTCTGCTTGCAGTAGAAGCACTCAGTTTCAGGCTTAGGTCCAGACTTGGGTTTCTTCTCTTGAGCAGCAACTTGCTTGCTGTTCTTTTTGAAGTTCCCCTTCTTCTTCCCTTTGCCCTTTTTCTTGAAACTGGTGGTCTTGTTAACCATCAACACTTGATGCTCCTTCTTGATTTCTACCTCCGCGGCTTTTAGCATCGCGAAGAGCTCGGGAATAGTCTTGTTCATCCCTTGCATATTATAGTTCATCACGAAGCTCTTGTAGCTTGGTGGCAGTGATTGAAGAATTCTGTCAATGACACTATCATCAGGAAGATTAACTCCCAGTTGAATCAAGTGATTATTATACCCAGACATTTTGAGTATGTGTTCACTGACAGAACTATTCTCCTCCATCTTGCAGCTGTAGAACTTATTGGAGACTTCATATCTCTCAATCCGGGCATTTGCTTGAAATATTAACTTCAACTCCTGGAACATCTCATATGCCCCATGACGTTCAAAACGTCGTTGAAGACCCGGTTCTAAGCCGTAAAGCATGGCACACTGAACTATCGAGTAGTCATCAGCTTTGCTCTGCCAGACGTTCTTAACGTCGTCAGTTGCATCAGCAGCAGGCCTGGCACCCAGCGGTGCTTCCAGGACGTAACTTTTCTGTGCAGCAATGAGGATAATCCTCAGGTTACGGACCCAGTCCGTGTAATTGCTACCATCATCTTTCAACTTTGCTTTCTCAAGGAACGCATTAAAATTCAACGGAACAACAGCACGAGCCATCTATCTACAAACAAACATAGACAAGCAAAATACTATCAGGTACTAAGTTTCATGATAAATTTAAGTTCAATTAATCATATTACTTAAGAACTCCCACTTAGACAGACATCTCTCTAGTCATCTAAGTGATCACGTGATCCAAATCAACTAAACCATGTCCGATCATCACGTGAGATGGAGTAGTTTCAATGGTGAACATCACTATGTTGATCATATCTACTATATGATTCACGCTCGACCTTTCGGTCTCCGTGTTCCGAGGCCATATCTGTATATGCTAGGCTCGTCAAGTATGACCTGAGTATTCCGCGTGTGCAACTGTTTTGCACCCGTTGTATTTGAACGTAGAGCCTATCACACCCGATCATCACGTGGTGTCTCAGCACGAAGAACTTTCGCAACGGTGCATACTCAGGGAGAACACTTCTTGATTATTAGTGAGAGATCATCTTAAAATGCTACCGTCAATCAAAGCAAGATAAGATGCATAAAGGATAAACATCACATGCAATCAATATAAGTGATATGATATGGCCATCATCATCTTGTGCTTGTGATCTCCATCTTCGAAGCACCGTCATGATCACCATCGTCACCGGCGCGACACCTTGATCTCCATCGTAGCATCGTTGTCGTTACGCCATCTATTGCTTCTACGACTATCGCTACCGCTTAGAGATAAAGTAAAGCAATTACAGGGCGTTTGCATTTCATACAATAAAGCGACAACCATATGGCTCCTGCCAGTTGCCGATAACTTCGGTTACAAAACATGATCATCTCATACAATATAATATAGCATCACGTCTTGACCATATCACATCACAACATGCCCTGCAAAAACAAGTTAGACGTCCTCTACTTTGTTGTTGCAAATTTTACGTGGCTGCTACGGGCTTTAGCAAGAACCGTTCTTACCTACGCATAAAAACCACAACGATAGTTCGTCAAGTTGGTGCTGTTTTAACCTTCGCAAGGACCGGGCGTAGCCACACTCGATTCAGCTAAAGTGAGAGAGACAGACACCCGCCAGCCACCTTTAAGCACGAGTGCTCGTAACGGTGAAACCAGTCTCGCGTAAGCGTACGCGTAATGTCGGTCCGGGCCGCTTCATCTCACAATACCGCCGAACCAAAGTATGACATGCTGGTAAGCAGTATGACTTGTATCGCCCACAACTCACTTGTGTTCTACTCGTGCATATAACATCAACGCATAAAACCTAGGCTCGGATGCCACTGTTGGGGAACGTAGTAATTTCAAAAAATTTCCTACGCACACGCAAGATCATGGTGATGGCATAGCAACGAGAGGGGAGAGTGTTGTCCACGTACCCTCGTAGACCGTAAGCGGAAGCGTTAGCACAACGCGGTTGATGTAGTCGTACGTCTTCACGATCCGACCGATCCAAGCACCGAACGTACGGCACCTCCGAGTTCAGCACACGTTCAGCTCGATGACGATCCCCGGGCTCCGATCCAGCAAAGCTTCGGGGATGAGTTCCGTCAGCACGACGGCGTGGTGACGATGATGATGTTCTACCGGCGCAGGGCTTCGCCTAAACTCCGCGACGATATGACCGAGGTGGAATATGGTGGAGGGGGGCACCGCACACGGCTAAGGAACGATCCGTAGATCAACTTGTGTGTTATGGGGTGCCCCCTGCCCCCGTATATAAAGGAGGGAGGGGGAGGTGCGGCCGGCCCCCTAGGGGTGCGCCTGGAGGAGTCCTACTCCCACCGGGAGTAGGACTCCCCCCTCTTGCCTTGGTGGAGAAGGAAAGGGGGGAGGGGAAAGAGGAAAGGGGGGCGCCGCCCCCCCCCTTCCTTGTCCTATTCGGACTAGGGGGGAGGGGGCGCGCGGCCTGCCCTGGCCGGCCCTCCTCTTCTCCCTCATGGCCCACTAAGGCCCATTAACCCCCGGGAGGGTTCCGGTAACCCCCCGGTGTTCCGGTAAAATCCCGATTTCACCCGGAACCTTTCCGATGTCCAAACATAGGCTTCCAATATATCAATCTTTATGTCTCGACCATTTCGAGACTCCTCGTCATGTCTGTGATCACATCCGGGACTCCGAACAAACTTCGGTACATCAAAACTTATAAACTCATAATAAAATTGTCATCGTAACGTTAAGCATGCGGACCCTACGGGTTCAAGAACTATGTAGACATGACCTAGAACTATTCTCGGTCAATAACCAATAGCGGAACCTGGATGCCCATATTGGTTCCTACATATTCTACGAAGATCTTTATCGGTCAAACCGCATAACAACATACGTTGTTCCCTTTGTCATCGGTATGTTACTTGCCCGAGATTTGATCGTCGGTATCCAATACCTAGTTCAATCTCGTTACCGGCAAGTCTCTTTACTCGTTCCGTAATGCATCATCCCGTAACCAACTCATTTGGTCACATTGCTTGCAAGGCTTATAATGATGTGCATTACCGAGAGGGCCCAGAGATACCTCTCCGACAATCGGAGTGACAAAACCTAATCTCGAAATACGCCAACTCAACATGTACCTTCGGAGACACCTGTAGTACTCCTTTATAATCACCCAGTTACGTTGTGACGTTTGGTAGTACCCAAAGTGTTCCTCCGGTAAACGGGAGTTGCATAATTCTCATAGTTACAGGAACATGTATAAGTCATGAAGAAAGCAATAGCAATATACTAAACGATCAAGTGCTAGGCTAACGAAACGGGTCATGTCAATCACATCATTCTCCTAATGATGTGATCCCATTAATCAAATGACAACACATGTCTATGGTTAGGAAACATAACCATCTTTGATTAACGAGCTAGTCAAGTAGAGGCATACTAGTGACTATATGTTTGTCTATGTATTCACACATGTATCATGTTTCCGGTTAATACAATTCTAGCATGAATAATAAACATTTATCATGATATGAGGAAATAAATAATAACTTTATTATTGCCTCTAGGGCATATTTCCTTCACGCACCCCACCGCCAATCAAACAAAAACACTAAGGCCCGGGGCTACATGCAGGACCTGCAAGACGTATTGGAAAACAAAGCAGGACAGTCAAGATCGATCTACGGATCACGGGGGCGTGCCACAACGCGTGAGGATGACCGTCACGCCGGATACACTAAAAATAAGTCCGGCCGGGCCGAATACAATAGACCAGACTTATTTGAACTGCGTCGTGATGTAGCCCGGCATAGAGGCGCCGCACACCCCCTATGCTTCACTGATGAAGTAATGGATCATGAATTCCCAGAAGGATTTAAACCCATAAACATTGAATCATACGATGGTACAACACACCCTGCGGTATCAATTGAAGATTTCCTTCTCCACATTCACATGGCCTGCGGTGATGATCTACATGCCATCAAGTACCTCCCACTTAAGCTCAAAGGACCGACGCGACATTGGCTGAATAGCCTGCCGGCAAACTCCATTGGCAGTTGGGAGAACCTGGAGGACGCATTCCTTGACAACTTCCAGGGCACTTACGTGCGACCACCGGACGCTGATGACTTAAGCCACATAACCCAACAGCCCGGAGAGTCAGCCAGGAAATTCTGGACTCGGTTCCTAACTAAAAAGAACCAAATCATCGACTGTCCGGATGCCGAAGCCCTAGCGGCCTTTAAGCATAACATCCGCGATGAGTGGCTCACCCGACACCTCGGCCAAGAGAAGCCGAAGTCCATGACAGCCCTCACGGCACTCATGACCCGCTGTTGTGCGGGCGAGGACAACTGGCTGGCTCGCAGTAACATCATACCAAGAAATCCTGGCACTTCAGATGCCCGAGATAGCAACGGCAAGCCACGACGCAACAGACATAAGCGTCGCAACAATGGCGACAACACCAAAGACACGACAGTCAATGCCGGATTCAGTGGCTCTAAGTCCGGTCAGCGGAAAAAGCCATTTAAAAGAAACAATCCGGGCCCGTCCAGTCTGGACCGCATACTCGATCGCTCGTGTCAAATTCACGGCACCCCCGATAAACCAGCCAACCACACCAACAGAGAATGCTGGGTGTTCAAACAGGCCGGCAAGTTGAATGCCAAAAACAAGGAAAAGGGGCTGCATAGCGATGATGACGAGGAGCCCCGACCGACGAACACAGGAGGACAGAAGAAATTTCCTCCCCAAGTGAAAACGGTAAACATGATATACGCCACCCACATTCCCAAGCGGGAACGGAAGCGTGCACTAAGGGACGTCTATACGATGGAGCCAATTGCCCCAAAGTTCAACCCATGGTCGTCTTGTCCGATCACCTTCGATCGCAGGGACCATCCTACCAGTATCTATCATGGCGGTTCACCCGCATTGGTCCTCGACCCCATCATTGATGGATTCCATCTCACGCGAGTCCTTATGGACGGTGGCAGTAGCCTGAACCTGCTTTATCAGGATATAGTACGCAAAATGGGCATCGATCCCTCAAGGATTGAACCCACCAAAACCACCTTTAAAGGTGTAATTCCAGGTGTAGAGGCATGTTGTACAGGCTCAATAACACTGGAAGTAGTCTTCGGATCTCCGGACAACTTCCGAAGCAAGGAATTAATCTTTGATATCGTCCCCTTCCGTAGTGGCTATCATGCACTACTAGGACGAACCGCATTTGCTCGATTCAATGCGGTACCACACTATGCATACCTCAAGCTCAAGATGCCAGGACCTCGCGGGGTTATAACAGTCAATGGAAACACAGAATGCTCGCTCCGTACGAAGGAGCACACTATGGCCCTCGCAACAGAAGTACAAAGCAACCTTCTTAGGAAGACCGCCAAATCGACGATAAAGCCCCCGGACACCGTCAAGCGTGTCCGGAGTACTCTACAATAGGATCGTCCGGCACGTCCAGAGCTCGACTAGCAATTCGGCCTCCGTCCTAGTCCCAGTCAAGCGGTGAAATTTGTGCCGCGCGTACATAATTACGCACTCAAAATACCATGGGCATAGGCGGAGGCCCGACTACGACGCGGTCCACAATGCGGCTCAACCGCCCCAGGACCCGTATACCTTTATCATTTTCTTTCTTTCAGGACCCTACTTTCGGGAAGCCCTTTCAGATAGCCTGATTATCGGACTCATCACAGGAACGAAAAACTAAGGAGGCCAGAGGCTTTGACGTACAAGGGAATACCCAGGTGGTCTTTGATAACGATCGTTATACCTGTTTTACATACCGACACGCAGCCTGCCCTTGGTTAGGACATGTCAAGTAGTCCTAATTTTGCTTATCGCATTACTCGTATGCATACGCTTTGACGTATTATCTAAATAACAATGAAAAAAAATATACAACGTCAGCTTATTATTATATTTCCTTTATCTTTTCCCTTTACTGCTTATTTAATACAAATTGCACCCGTACACTTTGGTAGGTTCAGTTCACCAGGGGCTTTAATGTACCCCATAACACGGCAAGAAAAGTCCGAACACTTTCGACAGTGTGGCACCCCGAACTTATAGCATTATGTGCATCAGCTCTGAATCATGTCTTGGGTCAATAGTTGGGTTTGCCCGACTCCCATGTTTTGGTGCCTTACGTTCCATTATATCGGCTAAGGTAGCGCAGGGAGAACTACTGCGGTTGTGTCCCGGTTCTTTTGGATGAGCACCTCAGTAGAGAAAGCAAAAACTAACTGTCATGATGCGGCGAGAGCTGGTCGCTGTTCGAGAGGTCTCAAATCCTTAAAGATTTTTTCTGCTTTGGGCGAGGAATCAGCCTTGTCCGATTTAGGCGTGTATAGCGCCCCAAGTTCCGCCTTCTGAATACTAGGGGCTTCGCCAAAGTTTAAAACTGTAGACTTCTATGGCTAAGTGAGAGTGATAAAGCTGTATAGTCCGATTACCTTGTTCGCTGCGCTAAACACCTCCTTAAAGGACCAAAAATTTGGATAAAGAGTGTTTAGATTTATCCCGAACACCCCAGTACTAGTTACATGGGGACAGAAGCCGAGGACTGGCTAACTTTCAGATTTTTATAAACGGCCGCACAGAAGGTAATATTTTAAATCAACAAGCGTTATATAGCGCACATGAACTCGTTTTCGTATTACAGGATGACATGAGTACATTCATTCAAATATTACATCCTTGGCACATTCCTCCGCCACAAGGCGGGCGCCTTTCATAACACCGTCATAGTACTTCTCGGGGTGGCGGTGCGCCTTGCCCTCCGGCGGCCCCTCTGTTACCAGCTTCTCGGCATCCATCTTCGCCCATTGCACTTTCACGTGGGCGAAGGCCCGGCGGGCACCTTCAATGCAGACGGACCACTTAACGACTTCAAGCCGCGGACATGCATTTACCATCCGCTTTACAAGGCCGAAGTAGTTGCTGAGCAGGGGCTCGCCAGGCCATAGTAGGACTATGAGGTCCTTCATGGCCAGTTCGGCTGCCTTGTGCAGTTCGACCAATTGCTTCAGCTGGTCACTCAAGGGCATCGGATGTTCGGTCCCGGTATATTGAGACCAGAACAACTTCTCCATCAATCTCCCTTCTTCGGCACGGTAGAACTCTGCGGCATCCGGTATGTTGCGTGGCAGATTTGCGAACGCTCCTGGAGAGCTTCAAATTCGGGTAAGTAAAAGGAAAGTCTCCTTCACATGCTTGCTTTGCATAATGAATGCCTTACCCGCCGCTATCTTCTTGGCTGCCTGAATCTCTTGGAGGGTCTGTTGGGCTTCGGCCTTGGCGTCTTGCACGCTTTGGAAGGCCTTCGCAAGCTCGGACTCTTGCGTCTTGGAGTCACGCTCCAAGGACTCGAAGTTTTTGACGAAGTCCTGGAGCTCTTGCTGGACCTCATTAACCCGAGCCTCCTGTTTCTCACGCTCGGTGCGCTCCTTGGCCGCCTTGTCTTCGGCCTCGGACAACGCTTTCTTAAGGGCCGCCACTTCGGTCGTGGCCCCTATTACAATTCATGATGCTTCGGTTAGCATCAACGATTTTTCCTTTATATGACATATGGACGGGGTATCACTTACCTTTGTTCTCCTCGAGCTGCCTCTTCGCGAGGCCGAGCTCTCCTTCGGCTCGCTCCAGGTCCCGCCTCAGTTCGGAGACCTCCACAGTATGAGCGGCAGCAGCCAGCAGCAACGCCTGCTTATTCACATAGACATTTTCTGTTAGACTCCTGCGGATACCAGTTGACCCTCTGTTTGGCTTTTCTTTCCGAACACCAAATAGAGTATCAGGGGCTACTGTCTATAATGTGATATTTTCTTACACTTTTGTCACTTACCTCAAAGCCTGTTAGGAGGCTGGCGCAGGCTCCGGTCAATCCGCTTTTGGCGGACCGAACCTTCTCAATCACCGTACTCATAAGAGTACGAAGCTCTTCGACAATGGAAGCGCCGCGAAGCGCTTCTAGCAAATTGTCCGATGCCTCTGGGTGGACAGAGGTCATCGGCACAGGCGGCTCGCCCTCCTTAGCGAGGGGCTTCCTACCAGAATCCGGAACCATTAGAGGTTCCGGCGTAGTATCCGGCTGGGGGCCAGACTTGCTGCGGCCCCCGTCAGTAGAATCCATGAGGGTGTTTCCCCCCATGTGCTCGGCGTCTGGGATTTGGCCTTAGGGCGTCTCCAGAACCATCGCCCTCTGTTTTGGTATCCTCTAGGACAACACCTCGTTGTCGTCCGCGGGCCGAGGGGAGGTGGCCATCGGGAGTGAATAGCTATTCATCTCCGATTGACTCAAAGACCCATCTAAAGAGGATACCTCGATGTGGGACTTGGCTAGACTGCATATGCGTGTCCAGCATTATAAGAAGCAATAAAGCTAAACACACTAAAAGTACTATGGAGTACAGATACTTATGACTTCGCCAGGGGCTTGTCCCTGGGCAACCACTCCTTGTCGCTGTAGGTGGCCGTGGTGGAGTGGTATGGAAGGGATGTATTTCCCTTCTTAGGCGTCCTGGCCTCCCCCTGTGGGGCGGCTTTTCTCTTCTTCTCCCCCCAGTTGGGGGAGGGGGGATTTCTTCTTCCTCCTCCCCGTCTTCGTGGGAGGAGTGCATCTCGGCGTCCTCGGACGATGAGTCCGATACGACCTTGCGCCGGAGACCTTTCCTGGTCCCCACAGCCGTCTTCTTGGCCTTCTTCTCCGGCACCTCATAGGGCGCCAAAAACAACATCCTCGTTAGAAGCTCTGATTCCGGATCTTCCGGTAACGGAGCCGGGCAGTCAATCCACTCCGCCACTGCTACTTAATCCTACAGAAACAACGTAAAGGGCTTAGGATCCTTCTTCAGATGTGCTGATGAAAAGCACGTCTTGTGAAACACATAAACTTACCGGATTGGCGGGGCGCTTAACGTTGAGGCGCGATCTTCGGTTATGGGTGGTGGTACCTCGTTGGTCTTGAACAGCAATTTCCAGACATCCTCGTGCGTCGTGCCGAAGAGCTCGGGTAGTGTCTGGTGTTCGGCTAGGTGAAACTCCCATAGATTGCAAACCCGTCGTTGGCACAGAAGGATCCGGCGGAAGAGCATAACTTGCACTATGTTGACGAGCTTGATCTTCTTGCTTATCATATTCTGGACACAGTTCTGAAGTCCGGACATCTCTGTCGCGGACCCCCAGGCCAAGCCCTTCTCTTTCCAGGAGGTGAGCCGCATGGGGGCGCTAGATCAAAATTCGGGGGCCGCCGCCCAGTTGGCGTTGCGCGGCTCGATGATGTAGAACCAACCCGATTGCCACCCCTTTATGGTCTCCACGAAGGAGCCCTCGGGCCAAGCGACATTGGGCATCTTGCCCACCATGGCGCCCCCACACTCCGCTTGCTGGCCGCCCACCACCTTTGGCTTCACGTTGAAGGTCTTCAGCCATAGGCCAATGTGGGGCGGGATATGGAGGAAAGCCTCACACACGACGATGAACGCCGAGATGTTGAGGATGAAGTTGGGGGCCAGATCATGAAAATCGAGCCCATAGTAAAACATAAGCCCGCGGACGAATGGGTGGAGGGGAAATCCTAGTCCGCAGACGAAATGAGAGAGGAACACTACCCTCTCCCGAGGTTTCGGAGTGGGCATGATCTGCCCCTCGGCCGGAAGCCTGTGCACGATGTTTGCGGCCAGGTATCCGGCCTCCCGTAGCTTTGTTATGTCTAGGGCTGGACAAAAAGCTCGAAGCTCGGTGAGTCTAATGAGCGCTCGGCTGCTCGACTCGCTTGAGCTCGGCACGTTTTCTTAATGAACCGAGCCCAGCATCAATTTTTGCTCGTTAACACTAACGAGTTAAACGATCGAGATTGTGAGTTTCACGAGCAACTCATTAAGCTCGACAGTCGCGTGATTTTGTTCATTACAAAGAATTTTTGGTGACTTCGATCACTACTAAGTCTATGGACGGGCTATTTGCCACATTCACATCTTTCTCATCTTCTCATTTTCTCGATTTATTGAATCCCACTACGTGGATCTATGTATGTTTGTAAATATATGCATGTGATGAATCTTGTTTACTGATGCATTTTCCTAACGAGCTGCTCGGGGCGCTCGCAAACATATAACGAACCGATCCAATCATTATATTTAGCGAGCTTAACAATCCGAGCTTGAATGATCACGAGCCTTAATGAGCCGAGTCTTAATGAGCCGAGTAGCTCATTAGTCCAGCCCTAGTTATGTCCTCCTCCGTGACGGAAGAGGCCATCCACTTGCCTCCTGCTCCGGACATGCTTGAATGACTTTGCGGAGAAGGTGAGGGCTTGGGCGCTAGAGCTCGAGTGAGAGGGAATGGACGAGCAGAGGGAGAAGAAGGCGTGTGTGAAAGAGGGGAATCCTTATCTCTTTATAAAGGCGATAGAAACTGTGCGCCTCCCCACTTGCCCTGTAAACTCGCTTGTTCGCCAAGCGCCATATTGATGGCACGATTGGGTTACCCACACCCGTATTGATGAGAATCCCGTGATAAGGGGAACACAATCTCCACTTCAACAAGACGTGCCAATGAAACCGCCTCGCGATACATGTAGTGGCAGGCTGGAAAAAACGGTTCGTAATAAACGGGCCATGGCGTGGTCTCATGCTATGAAAGGTGTCAACAGATTAGATTTGTGGAATATTATGCTCTCTACGGTGGTAAGTGGAAATTATTTTGCAGAGTCGGACACGATCCTCGTATTCAAGATCTTCTATGGAGTATTCGGAGAAGGAACCCGCCTTGCAATGCCGAAGACAATCTGTGCGCCAGACTCATCGTCATTGAAGCCTGGTTCAGGGGCTACTGAGGGAGTCCTAGATTAGGGGGTCCTCGGACAGCCGGACTATATACTTTGGCCGGACTGTTGGACTATGAAGATACAAGATTGAAGACTTCGTCCCGTGTCCGGGTGGGACTCTCCTTTGCATGGAAGGCAAGCTTGGCAATTCGGATATGTAGATGTCCTTCTCTGTAACCAACTCTGTGTAACCCTAGCCCCCTCCGGTGTCTATATAAACCGGAGGGTTTAGTCCGTAGGACAACAACAATCATAATCATAGGCTAGCTTCTAGGGTTTAGCCTCTACGATCTCGTGGTAGATCAACTCTTGTAATACTCATATAATCAAGATCAATCAAACAAGAAGTAGGGTATTACCTCCATCAAGAGGGCCCGAACCTGGGTAAACACCGTGTCCCCCGCCTCCTGTTACCATTAGCCTTAGACGCACAGTTCAGTACCCCCTACCCGAGATCCACCGGTTTTGACACCGACAACCGCTGCCCCCTGTCGCCGGCTGGATCACCTCCTCCGCGTACAGATCTAGCCATCCCGGCCTTTTTCCCGCTGGATCCCCTGCTCAGCAGCGCTCATCCCGGCACCAGCTTGGAGCAGTGACCCCATGGCAATGGCTAGCTCACTAGTACGCCATTGACGCCGGAGCCAGGAACAACAGCCCACACGCCGAGCGCCCTGGACCAACTAGAAGGTTAGCTCCAACAAAGATGGTCTACCTATGTCAGACATGGTGTTCGTGTATTGTTGTGCATGAAAACTGTTTTTTTGTGTAGTGTAGTATGTGTACCACTAACATATAAGTAGTATGAACTAGTACATGTTAGGGTGAATGTGATTTTTGAACTATAGTACTGGTAAGATATTAACAGTTTGAACTAGTATGTGTACTGCTAAGAGATTAGCAGTACTGCTAAGATATTAGTTTATTCGTGAAGTGTAGTCCAGATATGACATTTCGGTTTTGCAAAAAGCTTCAATTTTCATATTATCCTAGTACATGCAAGGACCAATATGACATGCATTTTCGTAGAGAAGTGTCAAGCATGACTGCTGAATGGAGCGTTGAAAACACTCAGATTGTCTGCGAGTTGTTCGCTGAGCAAGTGAACACTAGAAATAGGCCAGGCAATTATTTGACGCCAAATGCATTTGATGAGGTGACAAGACAATTTAAGATGAGAACCGAGCTTGACTACACACATACGCAATTGAAAAACAAATGGGACAAGCTTAAAGGTGATTTCACCTTGTTCAAGAAACTAAAGTTTCAGGAGACTTGAGCCAGATGGGACTATGTGAACAACACCGTGTCGCAAGATGATGAGTGGTGGAAGAAGGCTGAAATTGTGAGTTCTTTGGCTGTTGTATCATGTATCTTAATTTAGCCATATCTCTTTATTTACTAATAGTGTGTTTCACTTGTTGTATTACAGGATATTAAAGATTGTGGCAAGTTCAAGAAGAAAGGACTTGGTAATGAAGAAAAGTTGGGGGTTATGTTTGGAGATATCACAACTGATGGTACTGACCATTGGAATCCCTCTTCTGGCATACCTCCCTCCTCTAGCGCAGCAGTGAAAGAATCCATCAATGTTGATGAGATCGAGGATCTTGATTTGGAGGATACGGAAGAACAAGCATCTCAGGCAACACCTAGTTCATCTAAAGTGAGGCTTGGAATCATCATTCCAAAGAAGAACAAGAAACCCAAGACCACACAAGTGATGTGTGAGCAAGTTACAAGGATTAGTGACATTGCCGAGGCTTCCCATTCATCATTTCAGTCTTCCCTAGAGCAAGATGAGGCAAACTGTGTCACCTCGGTCATGGATGAAGTCATTGCTTGTGGTGCAGCAGTTGATACCGATGAGTTCTTCATGGATAGCAAGTTGTTTGTGAAGAGGGCGCAAAGGGAGATGTTTCTTCACATGCCTCCTGACTCTCAAAAGGGTTGGTTGCATAGGAAGTATGACTTGAAGTATGGGAAGTGGTTACTTCACATTCCATCTATGTGTGATGGTCGATTATCCTTTTGCTACCAAAACTATTTGTTTCTTTTATATCGAACCTACTTCTTAAAGTATGTGAACTACTTGATACCATTCCATCTATTTATGTAAGCATTGTGGAACCATCTTTTATGTCTGTTGTTGAGCCTACCATTTCCTATTTATTTATGCATTATGTCTATGTTGTTGATCCAATTGGTGCTAACTTGTGTTTCATATGTTGGTGATTGTTTATATGCAGATGTCATCAGATAATGAAAGTGATGATGACACTAATTATGAAACAAAATTATGGTTTTCCAATATCAACATGATATGGACATGCGTTGTTCAGGTGTGTCATGCATAGTTGGTAAGTATTGTAAAAGTTGGGTCATGAAGGCAGAGCCTAGGAAATCTAGGTTGACTAGTTTTGAATGGTTGCAAGAGACTATTGGCACACCCAGAGAGACGTACATAATGAGAATGAATGCACATGTGTTCTTTGATCTTCATGACAAGTTGGTGGGGGAGTATGGCCTCAAAGAAACATGCTTTCTTACCATTTATGAGTCTCTTGCTATGTTCTTGTGAAACTTGGGGGTTGTGAATCAAATAGGAGAACCCAAAATCATTTCAAACATGGAGTAGATACATTCCACCTTAAGTTCCATGAGGTTCTACATTGTGTGATCAAGATGTCATCTCACTACATTAGGCCTCAAGACCCAAATTTTCACATTGTGCATGATAGGATTAAGCATGACAAAAGGGCTTATCCTCACCTCAAAGACAACATTGGTGCAACAGATGGGACACATATTAGGGCTTCTATTCCGGAGGGACCTTCAAAGTAAGGTACATTAGAAGGACGGGTGCAACAACTCAGAATGTGATGACAGTATGCGACTTCGATATGCATTTCACCTACGCTTCAATTGGACAACCTGGTTCTATGCATGACACAGATGTGCTATTCCATGCAATTGAGAATGACAAGGCCACATTCCCACATCATCCCAAGGGTTAGTATTTCTTGTTGTTACAACTTATGTAACATATCCTTCAACTCACAATCATGTTTGTTATTACTTTGTGTAGGAAAGTATTACCTTGTAGACATCGGTTACCCTAACAGAGATGGCTATCTAGCACCCTACAAAGGAGAATGTTATCACGTCCCCTACTTCCAAAGAGATGCACCCTCAACTACTCCCGTAGAGAAGTTCAACCGGATCCACTCTTCCAAGCGTAATACCATAGAGGGAACCTTCGGTGTGTGGAAGATAAAATGGCAAATCTTGCTCAAGATGCCAAACTACTCGATTGCAACACAAAAAATGATTGTTGCGGCTACCATGACACTACACAACTACGCCCGCCTCTATGACAAAGAGGATCTCCACTTTCATCCGCGTGAGAGGGATCCAGATTATGTTCCAACTATTCATGATAGATACAAGGAGCATGCTATTCCTTCAAATGCATCGGATGCTTCAACAACGACAGAAAGTGGTCCTAACATGGATTTGTTTAGACATGAACTAGCTACCGCCATTACTCTTAGTTGGTGAAGTAATCATGTTCAGGATTTTAGATGTGTGACCATATTGATTTTGCAAACTTATATGCAAATGCAGCTTTTGTTGCATGACACATGAGATAACTAGTTTTTCTGCTAAATTATAACTTATGTTTGCTGGGAAAATTTGGGACCTTTCAAAATACTACATGATTGTTCTATATTTGTTGCTCCATGTACCAAAGAAATGCTCTATGTACATGTTTCTGTACAGCAAAAGTCGCTGCAATAGCTACTGGGTAAAAAAATGTGCATGCATTCAACCAATGCATCAACACGTACGACCAGTCCTATTTGTCACATGCCAGCCAGCCCAAGCCATCAGAACTATGTAAAAAATTCTGCTGCCAAATGGGCTACCTCTAGCCAGCCCAAAAGGGGCGCCCAGCAGGCTTCTTGCCTCCCAGCTGGGCTGCGGTGCTGGGAGATGCTAGTGTCGCTCCAGAACACTTTTAGATCACTGGCTGAAGTCAAAAGCTCGCTCCAGAAGCTGGAATTGTGGATTTAGTGGAGTTGGGGGGGGGGTTCAGAACACACCATTAATGTTTTTTGACCTTTTTCACTTGTGGCACTTGCTTGTCCTCTTGTCCATTTTGCAACTTTTGAAGAGAAAGAAATAAAGCTACATGGATTGGTAGGGAGGACTGAAGAGAGAAGCGACTACCTTGTTCTTTTTGCATGGTGATTTCGGTGGCTTTCCTCTCCCAGCGTAAAGTCATGTCGGGTGTAGTGGTTTGTTAGCTCGTTTGCCCATCCCTCCTGCTGCTACTCCCGAATTAGTCATGCATGTTCATCTTTAGATCCCTTTTTGGTTTGTTTAGCCCCCGCCCCACCCCCAATTCCTAGGATTGGTAGGTGTTCATGTTTGATGCGACCCTTCCTATCACATTGTTTTCAGGCTATTCATACAGAGGGGTCTTTGTTCGGGTGGTTCTCCTCCGCAACTCCACTTGGGTTGGGATTGTTTGATTTTTAGGGTTCTTAGCTGTTGAACGAGGCTTATAGTTATAGGTGAATTTGGTTCAGTTGCTTGTGCTCAGCCTGGGACTAAGATTGTTGGATTCTACTGGTTTCCTAGCCGATGAAGTAAGAATGTATTTTTCCTAGATGCTACTGTGTTGTATGGTCTTTGCGGTGGATGGTTTTTGTAGATTTGCATGTTCTGAATATGGCAATTAGGTTTGTGTTAGTGGTTTGTTTAGTGCAAGTTTACAAGGTTTCTATAGTAATTGGGAGGGGTATTGTACTTAACTAGAGTATTTGGTGTGGTGGATAGAATTTATGTATGCATGTAATTGCAGGTTTTGTAATTTGTCATTGTACAGTGATAATGCTCAGTAGCTACCTTCTTTATATTGGATTCATGTGTGGCACTTGCAATGTTTAGTCCGTTGAAGACATCTTGTTCCATTATGTAAGTATTGACTTAATGTGTTGTATTGCTTCTTTTCTTTGTCATGTATCAATATTAAATATAGTGTTGACTATGAGATCTCATCAGTGGCGGGTCTAGGCCCCAGGTTGGGGGCCTAGGCCAGGGGCATGAGGCCCAAATCCTTTATATACTGTAGCACAATACCATAACAGTTGCTACATTATACAAAGGGGGCCCGAGGCGGCCCACTGGGATGGATCTGCCCCTGGATCTCATGATCCATTTTTTGTCATATGGTTTATATGTGGCCTGTTATAGGGATGTGTTGTGGTGTTATTATTTTTTATTCCTTCCATCTTGGTGTTGTAACTAATACTTGTGTTTGTATCTAATTATTTAGTGAGGTGGTTGGTATGCTATACCGGGGGTGGCTCGTCAGGTGGTATTCTGAACAGTTGGTCGAGCACAAGGGCTAGCAGGTAGCCCCCTTCATGCCTGACTCCGGCTATCCAGCCTCAAGCAAACATTCACTAATCTGTGCTGGTTCAACGCGAAGTTGAAGCCAAAAAAGTGCGCTTTAGTTTTTTCATAGGGATAGTTCCTCGGCTTCATCGTCTCTCAACGAGGCATAGAAGCAAACTCGGAAAAGTTTACGACCATCGTCGAACTCGAGATGCCAGAAATGATACGTGAAGTCTAGAAACTTGTTAGATGTGTGGCTGCCCTAAGCCGGTTCATCTCCCAGCTTGGGGAAAAAGCACTCCCCTCTAAAGACTCATCCGAAAGAGCAAAAAGTTCCAATGGAGCGATGAGGCATAAACAACATTCGAGGACCTCAAGCGTTGTTGGGGATATAACCCCATGATATAACCCACCATAATGGGCTGAGATATTCAGGTGGTGACTGATGAGCAAGACTCAAAATGGGTTGCAGTGCTGAGGAACAAGACTAACAGGGCGGCTCACCGAGCAGCCCGACTTGTGGCCCACACTACAAAAAAAATACACATCCATGACATTTTGGGCCGAACGAATTTTTTCTATCATGCTTATGACACTTCTATGATGATAATTATGACAAAACCCGGTATCAACATAGATGTGGTGGGCTCCTACTTCTATGACAAAAAATCATGACAGAAAATGGACTTTTCGTCCTGGGCGGGTCGGAGACGCATCTCCATGACATTCTTTGGGTCATCCATGACGGAAAAAATCGTGGTAGAAGTGAGAGCGAGAAAAATTTCAGGGAGTTCCCGGTTACGGTGGGTGGTTGGGGCCGAGCGATGCATGGAGTCTTTGCGCGTTTCTCTCGTACACGTACACCCGTGTGTGCGAGGCGTTGCACTCTAACTGAACCCGAGCGAGGCGTTGGGCTCTAACTAAACCCGAGAGACTGCACTAGCTACGTTACTGAACCCCGATCAATCCCTTGTTGTTAACTGAACCCGATCGAGGGATTCCTTCACTACTGCTACTAACTGAAGCCAATCAAAGCTGCTACCTCTTGATGAATAGTGAACGTGGGGGTTGGTTGAACGAGCTGAGACGTACGTGGTTGGGGTTGGATGAACAGTTCCCGGTGGGGGTTGGATGAACATGACCCCATGGTAGTAGTATGTCACGGCCAATATGTGATACTATCCTAAAGAGACTCGAAGGTCCCACCAAGGATAGAACCGCATATTGATACGCTTTTCCAAGGTGGATATCATTACATCAACATTACATAATAGATGGGGATACATACAAGAGGCATAGAATGCCACATGAATACAACATCACAATACATAAGGGCAACATCCGACTACGGATGAACACAAATAGAAACTCAAACGACATCCACCCTGCTAGCCTAGGCTGCCGACCAGGAACCTATCCCCCGATCAAAGAAGAAGCAGAAGGAGAACTCCAAAACAAGCAAACATCGCTCTCGCGTCAAGATCATCGCATAACCTGTACCTGCAACTGTTGTTGTAGTAATCCGTGAGCCACGAGGACTCAGCAATCCCATTACCATGGGTATCAAGACTAGCCAAGCTTAATGGGTAAGGAAAGGATAAGTGGTGAGGTTGCAGCAGCGACTAAGCATGAGATGGTGGCTAACATACGCAAATAAGAGCGAGAAGAGAAGCAACGGAACGGTCGTGAAGCTAGCAATGATCAAGAAGTGATCCTGAACTCCTACTTACGTCAAACATAACCCAAAACCGTGTTCACTTCCCGGACTCCACCGAAAAGAGACCATCACGGCTACACACGCGGTTGATGTGTTTTAATTTGGATCTGGTGTCAAGTTATCTACAACCGGACATTAACAAATTCCCATCTACCACATAACCGCGGGCACGACTCTCGAAAGTTTATACCCTGCAGGGGTGTCCCAACTTAGCCCATCACAAGCTCTCACGATAACAAAGGGTATTCCTTCTCCCAGGAAGACCCGATCAGTCTCGGAATCCCGGTTTACAAGACATTTCGACAATGGTAAAACAAGACCAGCAAAGCCGCCCGAATGTGCCGACAAATCCTGATAGGAGCTACACATATCTTTTTCTCAAGGCACACCAGATTGTCCAAACTTCTGGTAGGCCAGACCAGAGTTTCCCCTGGTGACCACCGGCGGCTGACAGGTTGGACCAACACTCACGACGAGCACTGGCTCGGGGGGGATAAATAAAGATGACCCTCGGGCTCCGGAAACCCAAGGGAAAAAGGGCTAGGTGAGGCAAATGGTAAAACCAAGGTTGGGCCTTGCTGGAGGAGTTTTATTCAAAGCGAACTGTCAAGGGGGTCCCATAAATCACCCAACCACGTAAGGAACGCAAAATCCGGGAACATAATACCGATATGACGGAAACTAGGGCGGCGAGAGTGGAACAAAACACCAGGCATAAGGCCGAGTCTTCCACCCTTTACCAAGTATATAGATGCATTAATTAAATAAGAGATATTGTGATATCCCAACATCATCCTGTCCATCATGGAGCAATCTTCAACTTCACCTGCAACTAACAACGCTATAAGAGGGGCTGAGCAAAAGCGGTAACATAGCCAAGCAATGGTTTGTTGGGAAGGGTGCAAAAGGTTAGAGGCTGACATGGCAATTTGGGAGGCTTGAAGAACAAGAGATAGGTAGCGCAACATAGCGATAGAACGAATCAACTAGCATAGAAATGATAGTAGAGAGATCCAGGGCAGCGGTCATCTTGCCTGAAATCCCGCAAGGAAGAAGAACGAGTCCATGAAGAAGACAAACAGGGTGAGAGGAGGCTGGCATGGCCGTCTCCCGATGGAGCAGAGGCAAGGGAGGAGCAGAGCTTGGGGCAGCCGGACTTGCTGCTGGTGAACGAGGGGATCCAGAGGAGGCGCTGGTTGGAGAGATGGATCTGGGAGGATCGAGGGGAGGAGGTGGTTGGCCCGGTGGATTTTTGGATCGGGAGCAATCCCAAGGAAGAGGGGTAGGTGGGTGGCGGCGGGGGAGGACAAACCTCCTAGATTTTAGGGTTTGGTCCAAATAGACTAGGGGTATGTATATATATAGGGAAAGAGGGGAGTTTTTGGGTCATCCGATCGCGACCGAACGACTCCAAAACAAAACAGGTTAGGAAGTGCAAACAAAGGACGGGAGATATTTTAGGGACGTTAGGGGATGATCTGTATCCATCGGAAATGACAGACCGGTTCGGGTAAGTTTCGGACAAGGTTGCGGAGGTGGTGGGTGGCTGTGCAGAGAGGCTCAAATGGTCGGACCACAAATGAACGGTTGGTCTCGAAAGGGATGACGAAGGCAAGGGGGGAACGCGGAAACTACGAACGGATGCAAGCTTTAAGAAAACATGCAGATGCAATGCACATGATGCTATGAGATGACATGCATTAACATGAACAAAACGCAAAACAAAAGACAAAAAACCCAACCATGGAGGAAATAACATAAGACATAGCCGGAAATGGCAAGAGTTGGAGTTACAAATATGGAAGGTTATATCCGGGGTGTTACAACACTCCACCACTACAAGAGGATCTCGTCCCGAGATCTAGGATGGCACCGGAGAGAAAAGGAAGAGGAAGATAAGAGGTAAACTAAGTTGCTTCTTCGACCAATGAGTGAAACCATGAACCCTGAGAGGTTTAACGAATTGAAAGAAACAAAACAACGGAGATGACCAAGATTGCAAACAATCCGTTAGAAAAGAGGAACAAGGAACATTATGAGAACTTGAAGGTTGCAAAGACATGAATCAAGAGTTTAATGGACAAGATAGAATTTGAAACCACTCCGGTTAAAACAAGATAAGAGAGGAAGAATTCGGGCAGCACTCCAGTTGAACATGAAAGGAATAGAACATGAACTTGAGAAGATGGGATGATACTTGATGAAATCAACAACACACTGCCTCCGGAACTATTGAAAGAATGGCATAATGGGTAAGAAGGATTTCAGACAGCACTCAGGTTGAAAAGAGAGGCAAAACTTGATAAGATGGAAGAACTTGAAAAGATGACACAACACTTCAGTTAAATGGATAAGCACGAAAAGAACACGATCGTCACAATTCAAGTTGATGAGTGAAAAGAGCAACATCACAATGTCTCCGTAAGGAAGAATAGAAGTAGGTCATTGGAATAACAGAATGAAGAAGAAAATGCCAACTTCTACCATAAATGAGCTTGGGAAGCACCCTTCGAAGAAGGTTACAACGGGGTTGTTGGAAAAACCAACAACGAAACGAATAAGCTTGTAGTGGGCTTATGGAAAACATCTCGAGACTATGAGGTGACAACCGGCCACTATTGGAAACCATTGATTTGATTGAGAGCACCAAAAAGATGAAAAACTTCTTCACCGAGATGAGAAGGAGAAAAATTGGATCATTGATAAGCATCACAATTAGCTACATTCCTTAGGGAAGGCTGTAGGTGAAATATAACCCAAGATAACTCCAATAAAAGATTGATTGATTGAAAAGATCTCTTGAACAGAAAGAAAATGATGGATTTAAATATGTCGCTCTTGAAAACTTGTGAATCATGAAACACGAAGGAAAATTATCAAGAATGACATAACACCACCTCAAAAGATAAGGTAGAAATAATTGCACTTCGGATGCAAGATGAAGAAAGCTTGAACTCCCAAAACAAAACATGTGTTTAGCACCATGTTTATTTTAGAGTGTAGCTTGGCGGATCATGACTCCGAGAGAAAAACTTGAAGAACAATTAAAGAATGAAAGGAATCCTTGATGAATCAACATGTAGAGCCTCCAGTAAACAAAAGGATGAAAAGAATATGATTCAAGCCTTGAAATGATTTAGATAGATCTTCGCGACGAGATAATGCAAAAAACTTGGAACTCCGGAAAAGAAAAGATGAAGCATCTCGAACCGAGAAAAATGACATGATGAACAACTCTGGCAAGAAGAAACTAGATTACTTGGATGAAAAAATAATAAGAATTACGTTATGCATATCCTTCACCAATTTAGATTGATGACAAGCAATGGATTTGGCATACTACTTATTCTCGTAGAAAGGATTGAAGAGAGATATAGCGCCAACTTGAAGAAGTCTTCAATAAATCACCAGGAGGATTGGAAAGAATGAATGAAATGATACCGTAACAAAGAAAGATGAATCTCGAACGAACCACTGTAAGAATTGAAAATGAAAGTAGCAAAGGCACAATTTACCGGGAAGAATTGGAAAACGAATGAAGATACTTGAAGGGATTTAGGTACATGAGAACGAAGAGATCATGAACTGATTAGAGGATATTTGAACGATACACCGATAAGATTTGGAGAACAATAGCTACAAGCTGAGAATGAATAATTCTGAGATGATGGGCTCCGGAGAATCAAACTGAAAAGGCTCCCGAATTTCTCCGGATGTATGAAAAGAATTCTCACAATCAAGAACAATTATGAGAGGATGGCATCAAGCTAGAACCATGAATCTTGAAGAGAATGGAGCAAGATTTAAGAGAAGTCCTTCTTTGGTCTTCAAATGTTGAGAATGATGATGAGAACCACCATGAATTGTTGAGATACTCTGGGAGAAAATTAGAAAGGTTGAACCAACAATGAAAAGAATTTGAAAGATCTTGGAGAAGGACATATGACTTATGATAATTCATTCTTACGTCAAACTTCGAAATGCTTTGGGAATCGCTCCGGATAAATTTGAAGAGTCAGGTAAGATCCTGGGAAAAGACCTGTGGGTTAGGGCCCACTAGAAGAAAAAACACCGTTGGAAGGGATTGATTGACAGGGGGGATTGCACCGGTTGATTTAAATGGCTTGAACAAGATATCAACCTCAAAATAACTTGAACGGATTAAGAATGGAAACACGAATCTTCCAAGATATCTTCAACACTCCGGATATGAATTGGGAGAGGTGAGCAATTAAAAGGTGCACCATCATGAGAAAGCATTTGACATGAGGAAAAGAATATGATCAACACTGAAAGCTTGAGTTAAATCCACCGAAAAAGAATACGAGAATGAAAAATGATGAACTTGAAGCTCCGTTAGTATCTTCCTGAGAATCACCGGATAAGAACATTGATGGAAAAGAATGGAGAGACTTCCCATCAATAAAAGGATACTTGATTAAGAAATCTAGGTCCTTGAATAAAAAGGGTGGGAGGGCGGGAAAACAAAGGCAACTTGGGGACGGATGAAACAAACACCGTTGAGAAAACTTAGAATTGATCTTGCAAATGTTGAAATGATCGGATCCACTTGAAAAGAAGCACATCGGTTGGAAAGAATTAACATGGCAACCTCGATGATCAAGAAGGATTAGAATTCACATAGAAATATGAGAACACCGTTTAGGAAAGGTATGGATCAACACTTGACTTCGAAGCAACTCGAATGCCACAAATAAAACAAAACAAAGGATTGGCTTGCAGAATAAGCCGGAACAAATACATATGATAGAGATTTATCCGATCCCATATCATGCATCTGTCAGAAAGATATTCCAGGAGCTACTTGAATTCCCACCTATAAACTCCCGAAACTTTCTGGTTATGCAATCTGGTGTTGGGGATACAGGGGAAGCAATATATCTCACCCAAACTAACAATACCTACATCCAGCTGTATCCATCCGTCAACACATAACCAAGAAAACTCCGGAAATCGTGTACCTCAACCTTCGAAAAGCATCCGTTATACGAGCTACGACAATACTCCCGAACTCCCGCCCCAGTACTGGGTGGCGTCGAGGTTATCTCACCAACAACTGCATAAAAGAAATTTTCGATGTCGGCAAAACTTAGGTATTCCAGAACTGCAACGATAAAATTATGATGACAACACCTCGGAGCTCAACTCCCCGGGACACTGCCACAACCCCTAAATGTCAGGAGGCACCAAGAACAATGTTCTCGTAATAAGAATATCAGAACGATCCCAAGATACCCGCGTGATCCTAAAAAAGTTTTAGTAAAATTTGAGGAGAGGAAAGACAAAACATCTACGTCAGGAGACCTCACCAGAGCGACGAAGGGGCTGAGGAGTAAAAAGAATCCTACACTCCGATATATATAATCCTAAGACTCAAAATAGTTTTCTTCTAGACTCAACAACGGCCAACAATCAAGGGGGCTCCTATGGTCGGTCGAGGCTCTGATACCAACTTGTCACGGCCAATATGCGATACTATCCTAAAGAGACTCGAAGGCCCCATCAAGGATAGAACCACATATTGATACGCTTTTGCAAGGTGGATATCATTACATCAACATTACATAATAGATGGGGATACATACAAGAGGCATAGAATGCCACATGAATACAACATCACAATACATACGGACAACATCCGACTATGGATGAACACAAACAGAAACTCAAACGACATCCACCCTGCTAGCCCAGGCTGCCGACCAGGAACCTATCCCCTGATCAAAGAAGAAGCAGAAGGAGAACTCCAAAACAAGCAAACATCGCTCTCACGTCAAGATCATCGCATAACCTGTACCTGCAACTGTTGTTGTAGTAATCTGTGAGCCACAAGGACTCAGCAATCCCATTACCATGGGTATCAAGACTAGCAAAGCTTAATGGGTAAGGAAAGGATAAGTGGTGAGGTTGCAGCAGCGACTAAGCATGAGATGGTGGCTAACATACGCAAATAAGAGCGAGAAGAGAAGCAACGGAACGATCATGAAGCTAGCAATGATCAAGAAGTGATCCTGAACTCCTACTTACGTCAAACATAACCCAAAACCGTGTTCACTTCCCGAACTCCGCCGAAAAGAGACCATCACGGCTACACACGCGGTTGATGCGTTTTAATTTGGATCTGGTGTCAAGTTATCTATAACCGGACATTAACAAATTCCCATCTGCCACATAACCGCGGGCATGGCTCTCAAAAGTTTATACCCTACAGGGGTGTCCCAACTTAGCCCATCACAAGCTCTCACGGTCAACGAAGGATATTCCTTCTCCCAGGAAGACCCGATCAGTCTCGGAATCCCGGTTTACAAGACATTTCGACAATGGTAAAACAAGACCAGCAAAGCTGCCCGAATGTGCCGACAAATCCTGATAGGAGCTACACATATCTCGTTCTCAGGGCACACCGGATTGTCCAAACTTCCGGTAGGCCAGACCAGAGTTTCCCCTGGTGACCACCGGCGGCTGACATGTTGGACCAACACTCACGATGAGCACTGCCCCCGGGGGGGGGGATAAATAAAGATGACCCCCGGGCTCCAGAAACCCAAGGGAAAAAGGGCTAGGTGAGGCAAATGGTAAAATCAAGGTTGGGCCTTGCTGGAGGAGTTTTATTCAAAGCGAACTGTCAAGGGGGTCTCATAAATCACCCAACCGCGTAAGGAACGCAAAATCTGATAACATAATACCGATATGACGGAAACTAGGGCGGCAAGAGTGGAACAAAACACCGGGAATAAGGCCGAGTCTTCCACCCTTTACCAAGTATATAGATGCATTAATTAAATAAGAGATATTGTGATATCCCAACATCATCCTGTCCATCATGGAGCAATCTTCAACTTCACCTGCAACTAACAATGCTATAAGAGGGGCTGAGCAAAAGCGGTAACATAGCCAAGCAATGGTTTGCTGGGAAGGGTGCAAAAGGTTAGAGGCTAACATGGCAATTTGGGAGGCTTGAAGAACAAGAGATAGGTAGCACAACATAGTGATAGAACGAAGCAACTAGCATAGAAATGATAGTAGAGAGATCCAGGGTAGCGGTCATCTTGCCTGAAATCCCACAAGGAAGAAGAACGAGTCCATGAAGAAGACAAACGGACGTAGTCGAACGAATCCTCACACTCCGAAACGAAACCAAAGCTAACTAGAGAAGCAAACCGGAAAGAAGCAAATAACATGGTAAACCAACAAGCACAAGCATGGCATGACGCACACACAAGTATGATGCATGACCGGTTTAATGAGGCATGGCATGGCAAAGTGCACAAACAACACTACAAGTTAAGTGGAGCTCAATATGCAACAAGTTGCATATTGACAAAACACCACATGCAAGTGTTGTTTAGTTCACTCTCGTTTAGGTACACATCAATATTAAATGTTATTAAACATAGCAAGAGTGAAACATAATTGAACTAACTATTTAGGCAAGTTTGAATGAGGCCGGAAACAACAAACAACAATTCCGGAAAAATCCTCATGTGCAAATTATGAATTTGGTACTGTTCTACCCTAAAACATATTTTATTGTTGTTAAACAGGAAAATAAAGTGCACCATATTAAATTAGGCATTTTCCCACCCCAATTACATATAAAGTTTATTAAAATTGGAGCTACGGATATTTAGTTATGAAATAAATCATTTTAACATGGCATTTGAGCAAATTTAAACAAACAACATTTTAAACATTTTAAACATGGAAGAAAGCAGCATATTATGAAACTAGACAAAATTCTAAGCATTTTACATGTTTGAATAATTTTAATCCGATGCACGGTTAATGAGTTATTATATGCATGAAGACTAGGGACTTTTCTGTAAAACCGATGTTCTCTGGAAATTAGCTAAATTCGCAGCAACAGAAAAAAACATGAGTCGGGCCGAATCTTGCTGGGCCAAAAATGCATAAGAGAGGGGCTGGGCTTTGCTCACCATGGGCTCTGGCCCAGGTCGGTGGAGATGGCAGCCCAGGCGCGCGCTGGAGCGAGGTGCGATCAACGGGGCGAGCGGCTGCGCTCTGCTCATTGCATAGGAAGAACCGCTCGATGCAGGGGCTCGGCGGCAGCGACAACTCCTGTTGAAGAAGAGAGAGAGGTCCGAGAGGTTAGAGACCGGAGGGAAAGGGTGAGAACGGAGGAGGAGGTCCGATTGGAAGGGGGCGCCGACCTGCGGAGCTCCAACTCCGGCGCGAGGTGCGACCTACTGGGGTCCTGGACGGCAGCGCGTGGGTGGTGGTGGAGGATGGGACGGCTCGGGCAGGAGGTGTCTGCGGGGCTACGGGGAAGCTGGAGGGCGGCGGGGTCCTTGGTTCAAGCGCGAGCGGGCGATGACGAGCAGGGCTCAAGGCTGACGGAGAGGACGACGGCTTGGCGGCGGCGAACTTGCCAGCGTCGGGGACGAGGTGCTCGGGGAGCCCCTCGGGGCGAGAGGAGGCTGGCGTGGCCGTCTCCTGATGGAGCAGAGGCAAGGGAGGAGCAGAGCTTGGGGCAGCCGGACTTGCTGCTGGTGAACGAGGGGATCCAGAGGAGGCGCTGGTTGGAGAGATGGATCTGGGAGGATCAAGGGGAGGAGGTGGTTGGCCCGGTGGATTTTTGGATCGGGAGAAATCCCAAGGAAGAGAGGTAGGTGGGTGGTGGCGGGGGAGGACAAACCTCCTAGATTTTAGGGTTTGGTCCAAATAGACTAGGGGTCTGTATATATATAGGGAAAGAGGGGAGTTTTTGGGTCATCCGATTGCGATCGAACGACTCCAAAACAAAACAGGTTAGGAAGTGCAAACAAAGGACGGGAGATATTTTAGGGACGTTAGGGGATGATCTGGATCCATCGGAAATGACAGACCGGTTCGGGTAAGTTTCAGACAAGGTTGCGGAGGTGGTGGGTGGCTGTGCAGAGAGGCTCAAACGGTCGGACAACAATTGAACGGTTGGTCTCGAAAGGGATAACGAAGGCAAGGGGGGAACGCGACAACTATGAACGGATGCAAGCTTTAAGAAAACATGCAGATGCAATGCGCATGATGCTATGAGATGACATGCATTAACATGAACAAAACGCAAAACAAAAGACAAAAACCCAACCATGGAGGAAATAACATAACACATAGCCGGAAATGGCAAGAGTTGGGGTTACAAATATGGAAGGTTATATCCGGGGTGTTACATAGTAGGTCATTGCCGCTCGATGAATAGGACCCCGATCGAGGAGGCTGGTGGAGGGTGGATGAACAGGACCCCGTGGAGGCTCCATGAATAGTAGTCGGTGGAGGGTTGATGAACAGGACCCCGTGGAGGGCTGGTTGAATAGTAGTCGGTGGAGGCTGGATGAACAGGATCCCGTGGATGAGCAGTAGCTAGTGGAGGCTGGTGGAAGTCGACGGTGGATGAACAGTAGCAGGTGGATGCTGAAGGAAGTTGATGGTGGATGAACAGTAGCGGGTGGAAGCTAGAGCAAGGCAGTAGACGGTGGATGAACAAGACCCCGTTTCGACCGTAGGCGCTCCAACACAAGTCTGTTTCCTCCGTTTTGTGGTACGCCACACCCCTTCCGATCAACAGGACCCCGTTTTGACCATTGGCACTCCAACACAAGTCTATTTCCTCTGTTTTGCAGTATGCGAGACCCTTCCCGATGAACAGGAGCCTGTTTCGACCATACCCGGTCGAACACAAGTATGTTTCCTCCGTTTTGCGGTACGCCAAACCCTTCCAGATGAACAGGACCCCGTTTCAACCATACGCAATCAAACAGAAGGCATGTTACCTCCGTTTTGTGGTATGCCATACCTCGGTTCAGTTGTTCCATCCAAGCCGGTTGGCTCCCGATGAACACGACGTATTCCGTTGCCTCCCGATGAACACGACACATTCCGTTGCCTCCCCATGAACACAACACAGTTTCTCCGTTTCGACCCAGCCGGTTGGCTTCCGATGAACAGGATGTCGTTGCTGTCGTCCGTGGCCTCTCCATGTACACGAGCCCTGGCCGTACGTATGCGCGAGTACACATTAGAGACCCCGTGCGTATATATGTACGTGACCATATTTTTCGGCATCTGGCTATACGTACGTGTACACGGTTTGGATTGGACTGCCTGAACTGCTACCGCTCCTTACTCGGCCACGGTTCATCATAGCATATAGACTGATCGACCGGTATGTACATAGACAACGCTACGTACACTTCGACCGGGTGGTCCCAACTGTCAGGGAGGATAAGGATGCACTTCCTTGCGTGCGAAGATATAGCTGGTGGGTCCCAGCTGTTAGGGGGAAGAATCATTTTTTTGCCTGTAATAAGGATGCACTTCCTTGCGTGCGAAGATGTAGCTGGTGGGTCCCAGCTGTCGGGGGAGAAAACATTATTTTTAGGGTAAAAAGGATGCAGTTGCATGCGTGCGTCCATGGGCGTGGTGCCTCCCCACTGTCAGCCTCTCCACGTATAGTCATCTTCCGATGACTCTCGTTTGTTGACCATGTTGACCACACCATGCAAAGTGCATCAAGCCGGTGGATGATGGCGAGGCCCTAGACTGGAACGCCCCGGAGATGGGGAAGACGTGGCAGTGGAGTCGTAGACGGAGAAGAGTGGGAAACTTCATTAGTTCGGGTGCGGGGTGGGCCTACACTCATTAGAGAATAACGGGAGGTGCGGAGGAGTGGAGGGATGGCCTGACCGTTGGATGTAAATCCAACGCCTTGCTTAGGCTTCGACCTTTGTATTTTTATTTTTTGCAAACGTGCTTAGGCTTCGACCTACTGGCCCACATGTCAGCCAGTCCATTTGTTTTTTAGTCCATTTGATGGGCTGGGTGAAACAATGATGTAGCATCTATGCAACCCGTTTATATATTATGGTAGAATTTAAAACCCATTTGCATTTTTCTCGAAATCTGCGGACTTGCTGGGCTGGATGAAAAATATCATGTTGGGCTAGACGAAGAAATGTTATAAAAACATAAACACATGATTGCACCTCTGTGACTGCATTGGTCAGTAAAATCTTTCCAAGCATATGTATGCAATCACCATGAGTTAACTTGCCAAGTTATATATAAACAATTATTATTATTATTTTGTAAGAATTTTCGATTTACGAAATAAAATATCATTTTAATTTGATGAGTTAATAGGACGTGGGGTATTATTATTTTTTAGGCTAGACGTGGGACAATTGAGTTGGTTCTAGGGAATAGTACTGGGAGAAAACTAGATTATATCAAAAAAGAAAGTGGGAGAAAATTCAGATATATGATTAATGAAAATGAAAAATAAAGGAAGTGGGAAGGTTTATAAAATGGTTGGACGAACGACAGGTTTAACGGAACCTTAGGTTGTTTCTATTATATATATGTAATAAAATAAGATATAAATATAAATATATATACTATTATAGAAGGGAAAACATAACTTCAGTTTTCCATCTTATAGAAAAATATAACTGAGCTGTGCATCGTCTTGAAAAAACAAACATAACTTGGGTTGCAAATGTTATAGACAAGTTAGTTTGGGAGCCTAGAGGCCGCTTGATACTTGCTGGATCCAAAAAAAGTTGAATCATGTCATGGGCTGCACATGTTACACAACAAAACCTAGGCCATGGACCTGGTGGGCCCGGGACAGTCAGCGTCTCAACGAACAATCGTCTCTAGATTCCTCTTGTTTTGCTGACCATGTTGGGAATGATAGACGGTGGCGCCGCGGTGAGAGCACCAAGGAGGAGGACGACATCAAGACCTCGGACTGAACGAACCGGAGCGGGGGAAGACGCCTGCAAAGGGGAGTACAAGGGTTGACTTGTTCGGGTGCAGGGTGGGCCGGTGGAGCTGCCGCCGCCGGACAATGTGTGGGAGTAGAGAGATGGCCTGGCCAATGCCATAGGCTATGATGGGTCATCGAGGCGTGCGAGGTAGCGCCGACAGCCGCTGTATAGGAAGAGGACAAAAGATTGAACAAAATAAAGAAATACAAATGGATAGGTGGTTGGTCCCAGATGTCTATGTACGAGACCTGCTGGTCCACGTGAGAAGGGGAAAATGTTGGGGGGAAGGAGATTCAAAGCATGATAGCCTAGTGAACTAGGTACATACATAATCAAATAGCTACTAAAAAAGCAAACATGTTAATGGGTTCTTAGACGAAATATTTTGGACAAAACAGATAATTACGACACATAGGCTAATGCATGAAACACTCAGATGATAAAGGTGCTTAAACAGATAAAGTACATCATCTAGACCTTCCTGGCACGCTGATCATGATGCTGCAACTATACGTGTACTCGTCGATTACAGGAAGCAGACGCACCCTCATGTCCAAGATCCGTCTGTACATGTCATAGCATGCGTATGCGTCCTTGGCCGTGTAGGTTATGTAGGCTAGATTTAGAGGTACCTCCCACGTGTTTAGGTCCTTGGTATCATTGTCTTCTTTCATGTTGGCGTAGCAGGGGTCAATGATGGTCTCGGCAAGGTCAACCACGGAGTCCTTCTCTGGCCCGTTGTCGTTGATCTTGTATTGCTTTTGGATGTCGACAAGCTTGTTGCACCAGATGGCCAAATCGTCGCGTTCTTCCTTCTCTCCAGCATAGCGAAGGTGCAGTCGGCGCTGCCGATGAAACGGGCGAATGCTCCAGAACCTTTGATGGCCATACAACAGTGGTTGACGAGAACCTCGTCCCACACGCATACCTGGGTGATGGCGATCCGCTGGTCCCTGTAAGGAGATGAATGGATGGGCATAAGGTCTAGTCCCGCGACCTTGTGCTTTCTCGTCCTGTAGGCACTGCTTGAACTCGGCGAGGTAGAGCTTCACCGAGTCCATATCATTGGTGTACATCACATTCAACTTGGCGCATCCATGGGACTGAATGGCTAACTCAAAGGTGAACTCCTTGTTGAAGTCCATATCCAGCAGGCTCACCCCTCGGATCACCATTGGAGTCTCTTCAAGTGAAGGAGTGGGTACGCGGCGGCAGTAGTTTGATTTTAGCTCTTGGGGAACTAGATTCAATAGTAAACTGAGTGTGTACAGGCAAAAACAGTTACTACCCCTCCCTCACGTGCTGCACGCCCGGTAGAACATGCACCCTCAGCACATTCAAACGCCTCCATTAAGAAACCTATCCCAGCCACACGTCGGTTCATGAGCGGGTCTGTATTGGTACTTTAATAACAAGTGTTAGTGGTCACTTTACTTAAATTTAGGTAGCTTTAGTTAAAATTTATTCTTAAAGCAAGCAATGCATTGTCTCATTCTATCAGTGCAACAGGATCAACATGCACAACAATTATAATTATTGTTCTCAGGACGCACACGATCAACACAATTGCCGCACTTCCACATAGACAATACTACCAGAATAGTTTGTTATGGTTGGTGTCCTCTGCATCATCATGCCATGTTTCCCAGCTTGCAAGATTAAGAACCAACAAATAAGATTCAAATAATAAGTACAATAAAGATGCCTACACATCTCATTGATTCCCAGCTTACAAGATTCAAAACCAACAAATAAGATTTAAATAATAAGTCCAACAAAGATGCCTACACATCTCATTGATTCCCAGCTTGCAAGATTCAAAACCAACCCATTAGAGCCTTCTGATAAAGTGAATATCGGGATTAAATCCATCTTGGCTAGCCATGTCATACAACCCAAGAACTTGGTGAATGCTCTTGACCATCACAACATCTGTAGTTGAGTATTCCTGTTTGCACAGATAAGAAAGAGCATGGTTACTATAAAAGTGGCACTAGTTGAAGCAATTATTTCCAAAACGAGAAAAGATTGCAATAGAATAGCTTTATTTAAAAAATACAACGTTAGCATAGTATGACAAAGCACAATCATGTTGTTAAAGGACAATACTGACCGGTGTGAGATGACTTTGGGAGATCAAGTTATTTTTCATGTCCCCATATCTTGCCATGAAAGTGATTCATTGACATTCATTAACACCTTAGTGTGGCAGTAGAAGGAGGAGCGTCGACTCATTTCAATCACTTTTCTGTGCAGTTCAACTAAAATTATGGCGCCCGCCAGTTAGAGAGAAGGAGCATCGACTCATTTCGATCACTTTTTTTTGCAAATTATGTACATTGGAAATGAAATGGTAGCTAAGACAGTAGTTCTATTTTAAATGTATTATTACTTCATTTTATCAGTGGCAGTAGTAGTGCCAAAACAGTAGCACAAGATCACTAGCTGGATCCAGAGTCAAAATCAACCAAAAAGGTACATACCCGGTCATGGGAACCATAACTGAGAGAGGGGCCCTATGCCACCACGACTCGATGTGGTGAACCTGCAACTCCACTCAGATGATTCAATTCATGCGACTTTTTCTGCAGTTTGCCTGAAATGAAGCAAAGATTGCATCATTCAGCTATCAAGAAGTAGTTGCTCTCATGAGCTGGCAGGTTCTTCTTTAGTAGTTGCACTAAAATTGAGCAACATTAAGGTTGGTTGTCCTTCTCATGTAAGGTGCAACTACAATTTGCTTATCCTTTTGTGCAGCCATTGTGGTAACAGTGATGACTCATCTTTCAAAGGCTAATAAAATGTTGCACGAGATTACCAGCAGAATTTGATGGAGATTTTGGAAACTCCAATCACCATTTTGTGTAGTTCCACCAAAATTGAAAGATGTTGCCCACGTGACATTTTAGTTAAACTGCACAAGACACCCATTCCAAAAAAGTGTTTTGTGCAGTTCACCAAAAGGTCGCAATAGCAACAAGGTGAAATGGATATCCCTATCTGCACAAAAAGATAGAAAGAAAATAGTTCCTGGTCAATAACAAGATACGAAACATACACAGAATGAAAAGAAGCGTCTTGATTATGTTCATGGCAATCACACAAGGACAATCACTACTAGGGAAAAGCCTAGTAGTAGCGTGCGTATTAGGTGTATCAGTAGCGCGGGGAGCTGCACTACTGATACGGCGCTACAGCTAACATGTATCAGTAGCGTGTGATAAGCCACACTACTGCTATACATGGCTAGCAGCTGCGGGCTTTTGGGCAACTCGCTACTACTAATATCTGCAGCGCTTTAGTTCAGGGCGCGCTACTGGTAAGGGTGCGCTGTTGCTAACTCTACTCCTCTCCCTACTGTTAGTTTTATTAGTTTTTGTTTTTTCTGCATATTTGTTTTGTATATGAACAGGCTTTATACAATAATCTTTAGCATATCGTACACATACAAATATAATCATAGCATTAAATCATGTCATCATCATAATCATCATCCAACACAAAGTGGTCTCTCGTCATCATCTCGAAAATAGCGATACAAGTTCTTGCAACTACATCGTCATCCATCTAAACAATGATATATGCGAGAAGAGCTATCACTATGAGTGAGAGCGGAACTATGTAGTACATGTGTTCGTACCCCTCTCTCGCACTAGCGTGAACCTAAATTAACCACTGGCTGTCGCTTGGAAATCGGAAAGCGGTACACCCGGGCCTGGCACTCTGGCCACTCGTCGTATACTCCTGGCATAGCACTTCTTCGCCATCGATGATCTATGCACCTGCATCGTCACCTGAGTCGATGATATGCAACATATATAGTTGAGCAATAGAAAGAGACAGACTTGGCAAAAATAGAAGCAACATATCATAAGCATAAATAACAAAGTTCATCGTACCCAAAATGCCCTAACTAGAGTGATCTTCGCTAGTCGAGGAGGACGGTTTAATTACATCGCAAATAAAGT
Organism: Triticum aestivum; assembly: GCF_018294505.1. Lineage (NCBI taxonomy): Eukaryota > Viridiplantae > Streptophyta > Magnoliopsida > Poales > Poaceae > Triticum > Triticum aestivum. Next base: position 537,318,153 of record NC_057798.1, read on the forward strand.
TTCATCGTGCATAACGCAAAATTTTATCATACATAAAGTATGGACTAAACGGACACATTGTCATATATCGACAATCACTCAAGCATGTCATGCCATCCATCCAAGTCAGGGAGATAGTCCCCGAGCTTAGTGAAAGGCTTCGGGTTGAATAACCCTGTTTTTTCGAGGACCTCCTTCATGATGATTTGGGCAAGTTCATGCTAGATGCTATAGAACTCAGCTTGAAGCCGATGATCGTCGATATCTCCTACGTTCCTTGCCCATTGCAGAATATGGGCATCCCCGGCTATAGGTGACATGCAAAGGTTCTGCCGATCCCGTATGTACTCAAGCATATGTTGTATGACATAGAATCCATCATTAAGACTATCACTCGGTTGCTGGGTGCAGCAGAAGTCGGTCTTATGGCCAAAGGCGGCCCTGCCATTCCTAGTCTTTCTTGATCTTGATCTCTCCACCCCGTACGCCGTAGAAAAAGATAGCACTGTCGAGAACGGACTTGATGTGGGTGTAATCCTTTTTGTTAATGTTCCTCGACGAGCCAAGTAAAGAGTGTGGGAGTATCGAGGGTAAAGGATGATGAGGAAGGTGCACCCGTTGCTGCACAAAATAAGTACACCTCAAATTAATTAGCCTCCATCGTGCAAATGAATGATTAAAATCGAAGGAAGGATATCCGCGCGGATGACTTACAGGGGATGATAAGGTGATCCGTCTCCGTCGTATCTACTTTTCCAAACACTTTTTTCCTTATTTTGGACTCTAACTTGCATGATTTGAATGGAACTAACCCAGACTGACGTTGTTTTAGCAGAACTGCCATGGTGTTATTTTTGTGCAGAAATAAAAGTTCTCGAAATGACCTGAAACTCCACGGATGTTATTTTCGGAATTAATAAGAAATACTGGCGAAAGAATCAAGGCCAGGGGGCCCACACCCTGTCCACGAGGGTGGAGGGCGCGCCCCCCTAGGGCATGTCACCTGCCTCGTGGGCCCCATGGTGCTCCATCGACCTCAACTCCAACTCCATATATTCACGTTCGGAGAGAAAAAAATCAGAGAGAAGGATTCATCGCATTTTATGAAACAGAGCCGCCGCCAAGCCCTAAACTCTCCCGGGAGGGCTGATCTGGAGTCCGCTTGGGGCTCCGGAGAGGGGAATCCGTCGCCGTCGTCATCATCAACCACCCCCCATCACCAATTTCATGATGCTCACCGCTGTGCGTGAGTAATTTGATCGTAGGCTTGCTGGACGGTGATGGGTTGGATGAGATTTTACCATGTAATCAAGTTAGTTTTGTTAGGGTTTGATCCCTAGTATCCACTATGTTCTGAGATTGATGTTGCTATGACTTTGCTATGCTTAATGCTTGTCACTAGGGCCCGAGTGCCATGATTTCAGATCTGAACCTATTATGTTTTGATGAATATATGTGAGTTCTTGATCCTATCTTGCAAGTCTATAGTCACCTATTATGTGTTATGATCCGTTAACCCCGAAGTGACAATAATTGGGATACTTACCGGTGATGACCGTAGTTTGAGGAGTTCATGTATTCACTAAGTGTTAATGCTTTGGTCCGGTACTCTATTAAAAGGAGGCCTTAATATTCCTTAGTTTCCAATAGGACCCCGCTGCCACGGGAGGGTAGGACAAAAGATGTCATGCAAGTTCTTTTCCATAAGCACGTATGACTATATTCGGAATACATGCCTACATTACATTGATGAATTGGAGCTAGTTCTGTGTCACCCTATGTTATAACTATTACATGAGGAATCGCATCCGACATAATTATCCATCACTGATCCAATGCCTACGAGCTTTTCACATATTGATCTTTGCTTAGTTACTTTACCATGGCCGCTGTTACAATTACTACAAAACTGCTACTGTCACTTTTGCCACTGTTACCGTTACTTCCATACTACTTTGCTACTAATACTTTGTTGCAGATATTAAGTTATCCAGGTGTGGTTGAATTGACAACTCAACTGCTAATACTTGAGTATATTCTTTGGCTCCCCTTGTGTCGAATCAATAAATTTGGGTTGAATACTCTACCCTTGAAAACTGTTGCGATCCCCTATACTTGTGGGTTATCAAGACTATTTTCTAGCGCCGTTGCCGGGGAGCGTAGCTCTATTCTTTGAGTCACTTGGGATTTATATCTGCTAATCACTATGAAGAACTTGAAAGACGAAAGAACCAAGATTTATCCCTCAACTATGAGGGGAGGTAAGGAACTGCCATCTAGCTCTGCACTTGATTCTCCTTCTGTTATGAGTAAACTTGCGACACCTAAACCTGCTTCTGCTATTAATTCTGATATGTCGCATGTTATTGATGTTGCCACTTCTGCTATGCATGATACTTATGATGAAACTACTTCTATGCTCAATATTACCATGCCGTTAGGTGAATTTCTTGATGAACAACTTGCTAGGGCTAGAGAGAATGAAATTATTGAAACTGATAATATTGATGAAAGTGATGATGAAGGTTCTCCCCTAAATATGAACAGCCTGTTGTTCCTAAGGGTTATGTTATGGATGAAGAAACTGCTAGAGATTTTCTTGCTTGCAATGATAGATCTGATCTTAAGAAATTATTAGCTAAGTTGAAACAAAAGTCTCTAAATGCTAGAATGAAACATGATCCCGCTTTTGCTACTTCACCTATCTTTGTCACTGATAAGGATTATTATTTCTCTGTTGATCCTGAGATAATTACTTTGGTTGAATCTGATCCTTTTTATGGCAATGAATCTGAAACTTTAGTGGCACATCTTACTAAGTTGAAAGATATTGCCACCCTGTTTACTAATGATGACAAATCTCGCTACTACTATATCCTTAAAGTATTTCCATTCTCATTAAAGGGTGATGCTAAAACATGGTTTAATTCTCTTGATCCTGGTTGTGTGCGTAGTCCCCAGGATATGATTTATTACTTATCTGCTAAATATTTCCCCGCTCATAAGAAACAAGCTGCTTTAAGGGAAATATATAATTTTGTGCAAATTGAAGAAGAGAGTCTCCCACAAGCTTGGGGGAGGCTTGTCTTATTACTTAATGCTTTGCCTAATCATCCTCTTAAGAAAAATGAAATACTTGATATCTTTTATAAAGGACTAATTGATGCTTCCAAGGACCACCTAGATAGTTGTGTTGGTTGTGTTTTCAGGGAAAGAACAGTTGGCCAAGATGAATTGCTATTGTATAATATGTTAACAAATGGAAATAATTGAACACTTCCTGAACCAACTCCTAAGCCAACTCCGAAGAAAAGAGGTGTTCTATTTCTCAGTCCTGAAGATATGCAAGAGGCAAAGAAATCTATGAAAGAGAAAGGTATTAAAGCTGAAGATGTTAAGAATTTATCTCCTGTTGAAGAAATACATGGCCTTAATATACCACATATTAAAGAAATACATGGTATTGATAACCCGACACAGGTAGTGAAGGTAAATTCTCTCTATAGATGTGATAAAGTTGAAATCCCGTCTACTAAGTTTGCTAGCCAATGCTTGGATGAATTTGATGACTTTATGGCTAAACAAGAAAATTCCAATGCTTATGTTAGCAGACAATTGAAAAGTAATGCTTATATGATTGGATGCTTGAGCGATTATATGTCTAGAATTAAGGGTGAACTTAAATCACTAGTAAACATGCTTCGATGGTTACCACTCAAGTAGAACAAGTGCTTAAGGCTAAGAATGATTTGCTCAATGAATTAAATGATAAGAGAAATGATAATGCTATTAGAGTTATGACTAGAGGTGGTAGAATGACTCAGGAACCTTTGTATCCTCAGGGCCACCCTAAGAGAATTGAGCAAGATTCTCAGGGAAATAATGCTGATGCACCTAGTCCTTCTAAATAGAAGAAAAAGAAAAATGATCGGACTTTGCATGCTTTTAATGAACCTATTGTAGACACACCTAAGAATCCTAATGGTATTTCTATCTCTGATGCTGAAACACAATCTAGTGATGAACATGAACCTAGTGATAATGCTAATAATGATGTTCATATAGATGCTCAACCTAGCAATAAAAACAATGTAGAAATTGAACCTGTTGTTGATCTTGATAACCCACAATCAAAGAATCAAGGTTATGATAAGAAAGACTTTGTTGTAGAGAAAGAGAACCATGGGTTCAGAAACCCATGCCGTTTCCTCCTAAACCATCCAAGAAAAAGGATGATGAAGATTTTGAGCGCTTTGCTGAAATGATTAGACCTATCTTTTTGCGTATGCGTTTGACCGATATGCTTAAGACGAATCCTTATGATAAGTACATGAAAGATATTATTACAAATAAAAGAAAGATACCGGAAGCTGAAATTTCCACCATACTTGCTAACTATACTTTTAAGGGTGGAATACCTAAGAAACTTGGAGATCCAGGGGTACCAACTATACCATGCTCCATTAAAAGAAACTATGTTAAAACTGCTTTATGTGATCTTGGAGCTGGTGTTAGTGTTATGCCTCTCTCTTTATATCGTAGACTTGAAATAAATAAGTTGACATCTACTGAAATATCTTTGCAAATGGCTGATAAATCAACTGCTATACCTGTCGGTATTTGTGAGGACGTGCCTGTTGTTGTTACAAACGTTACTATCCTAATAGACTTTGTCATACTTGATATTCCCGAGGACGATAGTATGTCGATTATCCTTGGTAGACCCTTTTTGAATACTGCAGGTGCTGTTATTGATTGCAACAAAGGCAATGCCACTTTTCATGTTAATGGTAATGAGCATACGGTACACTTTCCGAGGAAACAACCTCAAGTCCACATTATAAATTCTATTGGAAAAATCCCATCAATTGTTATTGGAGGTTTTGAATTTCCTCTTCCTACTGTCAAGAAGAAGTATGATATTCTTATTATTGGGGATGTGCATATCCCCGTTGAGGTAACCTAGTGTCATTTCAAAATTTATCCGGTTTCATGTGATTCAAAATGAGTTTGTTAACAAGACTTGATCAACCTTGTTAGTAGATTCCTTTTGATGAGTATGAGATGGATGAAGTTAGAAGGCACAACTCTCTGTACCCTCTTTTTACTTTCTGTTATTCAGATTTAATAAAGTAAAAATAATATTTTTTGTCTGTTTCCTGAATTATCCATGTAATAAAAAATACCCCGAAAATAAAAGTTCTCCAAATGCCCTGCAAATTAAATATGATTTTTTTCGGAATATTTGAGAATATCTGGCACTGAGAACACATCAGAGGGAGCCGGCACCTGGACACGAGGGTCCAGGGTGCGCCCCCTGGGGCACCCCCTACCTCGTGGGCCCCTGGTGGCCCCCTCCACTTATTCCTGCACCCATGCTCTTCTTCTTCCTCACAAAAAAAGCACCAACCAGCTCATGCACGAGTTCTAGCTCATTTTGCTGCCATTTTCGATCTCCTTGCTCAAAGCTCCATTCGCAAAACTGCTTTAGGAGATTGTTCTTTGGTATGTGACTCCTCCAATGGTCTATTGTTCTAGTGCTTTATTCATTGCAAATTTTTGCTGTGAAGGTGACCCTGTTCTTGAGCTTACATGTCAAATTTAGTTGGTCCCAAGTAGTTCAAATGCATGATATAGTCTCTAGGCACTTGTGGGAGTAGTTGCTATCAATTTTATTGAGTTTGGTTTACTTTTATCTTGAGTTACTAAAAATTTCAGAAATTTTGAGAAAATGATGAAGAGATTTTTGAGGGGCTGTTCTAGCCAAAGCTCAAAGGATAAACAAAGCAAGGAGAATAATAAGCCCAAGTATAATCTCCCTCACGTCGCAGAAGTTTGGCCGTGTGAATGGCCTTGTGATGAGTTCTTGAGAGCAGCCGGGATTCATGATGATTTTTATTCTTTGGTTGATAATGCGGGCCTCACCGACTTCCTCCACGACCAACTCGAACAATATCTCTTACTCACTAATACTTTCGTGCAAAATTTTCACTTTCATACTAAGAAATCACCACCTTCAGTGGAGTTTCATTTATATGATGAGGCTAGGGAGATGTCACTATGTGAATTTTGTGCTGTTTGCAAGATACCCTTCGGGGGCAGCATAGAGGAACCACATCATAGAGATGTGGATGGTTTGATTGATATGATTACTGTAGGAGAAACGAGGAAGGTTTCCCATGCAAGAATTACTAGCATACATTTTCCTGTTCTACGTTATTTTGCAATATTTGCTAGTAGATGCTTAATTGGTCGCGGGAACTGTGGAAACCTTAGTGTTCCTGATATTACTATTTTGTGCCATGCTATATTTCGTGACAATACTGTTAGTTTAGGTGCTATTGTTGCTAAACGATTAAGTCTGAACCGCACAAAGGGCCCCATCTTTGGAGGTATCTATGCTTCACGCCTTGCTAAACACCTTAGGATACCTATTAGGCATTATGAGAAAGAGGAAAATTTGCTGCCCCCTACCTTTTTAGATTATAAGAGTATGGTAGCACATGAGTTTATTGTTAAAAATGATGAGAAGATGCTTAAGTATAATTTGAGGTTTAATAAAACTCACAGTGAAACTATTATCTTGCCTGCACCCTCTTTGTTTGACTTATCTTCAGGCACGTTTCTCATTTTGCCGGAGGCCGTTTACGCGTACCGAGGCCAGACATCAGGTCCAGAGCCTGAGTCGGAACCACCACTTGACCCTTATCGACAATCCTTTTATCAGTGGGATCCGGAGGAGATTGCCAGCCAGTGGTACTCAAATGATACTCCTCAGTACACCGGAGAGAGTAGCTCTGATCCATGGGCATAGACCAACTCAGGCCAAAAGCGTAAGCTTGGGGGCGTACATATTTCTCATCGACATTACATTCATGTTCACACACTCATTCTAGTTGCCGGTGCTCATACTTTTTCATTGTACTATCCATGCTAGTTTAGTTTATTTTCTTTCTTTCTTCTTGTGTGTTTGAATAATCTTAAGAAAAAAGAGTTAGTAATAGCTTTTAGCTAGTTTGCTTTCCATGCCTGTAGTAGTAATAATTAAAAGCAAACTCAAAAATATTTCTCGTTCTTCTTTTGCTTGTTGGGAGCTTTCCCGTGTAAATAGTTTTATTTCTTTTCTTTTCTTTGGGGGTCGAAAGGAGAAGACCTTAATGAAATTGTTGAGTGGCTCTTTTATGCATAATTGATTGATTTAACCAAGAGCCCATATTACTTTGTCTTCTCCCTTGAATTGAATGCTTGCAGATTCCAGCTTAGTCCAATGCACGTGCACTCTTATTATTATCCACACCGTTTAGTCGTGCAAGTGAAAGGCAATAATGATGATATATGATGAAATGATTGAGATAAGAGGAGCTGGTATGAACTCGACCTATCTTGTTTTTGTAAATATGATTAGTTCATCGTTCCTGATTCAGCTTATTATGAATAAACATGTTTGCGATGACAATTAGAGATTATAGTTGCCTATGTCATGCTTAATTAGCTAGGAGTTTATAATGGTTTACCTTGAGTGCCAACATGCTATTAAAATGGTTGTGATGTGGTATGATAGGGTGGTATCCTCTTTCGAATGATTCGAGTGACTCGACTTGGCACATGTTCACGCATGTAGTTGAAACAAAATCAACATAGCCTCCACGATATTTATGTTCATGGTAGATTATATCCTACTCATGCTTGCACTCAGTGTCTATTAATTTTAATGCATGTTCATGACTGTTGTCGCTCTCCAGTTGGTCGCTTCCTAGTCTTTTTCTAGCCTTCACTTGTACTAAGTGGGAATACTGCTTGTGCATCCACTTCCATAAACCCAAAAGTTATTCCATATGAGTCCACTATACCTTCCTATATGCGGTATCTACCTGCCATTCCAAGTAAATTTGTATGTGCCAAACTCCAAACCTTCAAATGAAATTCTGTTTTGTATGCTCGAACAGCTCATGTATCAACTAGGGCTATGTGTATCTTCCGTGCTAGGCGGGTTATTCTCAAGAGGAGTAGACTCCGCTCCTCACTCACGAGAAAATGGCTGGTCACCGGGATGCCCAGTCCCATGCTCAAATCAAATCAAAATAATAGCAAACAAAACTCCCCCAGGATTGTTGTTAGTTGGAGGCACCCGTTGTTTCGGGCAAGCCATGGATTGATGCTTGTTGGTGGAGGGGGAGTATAAACTTTACCATTCTGTTTGGGAACCGCCTATAATGTGTGTAGCATGGAAGATATCGAAATCTCTTGGTTGTTGTGTTGACAATGAAAGCATACCACCCAAAATATTATTATCTCTGTTTTAAAAATCGAGCTCTGGCACCTCTACAAATCCCTGCTTCCCTCTGCAAAGGGCCTGTCTATTTACTTTTATGTTGGGTCATCTCCCACTTATTTGAAAAGCACCAGTTGGAGAGCACCTCTGTCATTTGCATGCATTACTATTAGTTTATATTGGGTATGACTATGACTGGATCTCTTTTACCATGAATTACAATGTTTAGTCAGTCCTTGATCTTTAAAAGGTGCTCTGCATTTATGTTTTGCGGTCTCAGAAAGGGCTAGCGAGATACCATCTTGTTATATCATATTATGATTGTTTTGAGAAAGTGTTGTGATCCAAGTTTTATTATTATTGCTCGCTAGTTAATTATGCCATTGATATGAGTAAACATGAGACCTAAGTGTTATTGTGGATATGGTTAGTTCATTATCTTTGCTGAAAACTTGAATGCTGGCTTTACATATTTACAACAACAAGAGCAAACAGAGTTTGTAAAAGTTTTTCTTTATCACTTTCAGTTTATCAACTGAATTGCTTGAGGACAAGCAAAGGTTTAAGCTTGGGGGAGTTGATACGTCTCCGTCGTATCTACTTTTCCAAACACTTTTGCCCTTGTTTTGGACTCTAACTTGCATGATTTGAATGGAACTAACCCGGACTGACGCTGTTTTCAGCAGAACTGCCATGGTGTTATTTTTGTGCAGAAATAAAAGTTCTCGGAATGACCTGAAACTCCACGGAAGTTATTTTTGGAATTAATAAAAAATACTGGCGAAAGAATCAAGGCCAGGGGGCCCACACCCTGTCCACGAGGGTGGAGGGCCGCCCCCCTAGGGCGCCCCCTGCCTCGTGGGCCCCCTGGTGCTCCACCGACCTCAACTCCAACTCCATATATTCACGTTCGGGGAGAAAAAAATAGAGAGAAGGATTCATCGCGTTTTACGATACGGAGCCACCGCCAAGCCCTAAACTCTCTCGGGAGGGCTGATCTGGAGTCCGTTCGGGGCTCCGGAGAGGGGAATCCATCGCCGTCGTCATCATCAACCATCCTCCATCACCAATTTCATGATGCTCACCGCCGTGCGTGAGTAATTCCATCGTAGGCTTGCTAGACGGTGATGGGTTTGATGAGATTTACCATGTAATCAAGTTAGTTTTGTTAGGGTTTGAGCCCTAGTATCCACTATGTTCTGAGATTGATGTTGCTATGACTTTGCTATGCTTAATGCTTGTCACTAGGGCCCGAGTGCCATGATTTCAGATCTGAACCTATTATGTTTTCATGAATATATGTGAGTTCTTGATCCTATCTTGCAAGTCTATAGTCACCTATTATGTGTTATGATCCGATAACCCCGAAGTGACAATAATTGGGATACTTACCAGTGATGACCGTAGTTTGAGGAGTTCATGTATTCACTAAGTGTTAATGCTTTGGTCCGGTACTCTATTAAAAGGAGGCCTTAATATCCCTTAGTTTCCATAGGACCCCGCTGCCACGGGAGGGTAGGACAAAAGATGTCATGCAAGTTCTTTTCCATAAGCACGTATGACTATATTCGAAATACATGCCTACATTACATTGATGAATTGGAGCTAGTTCTGTGTCACCCTATGTTATAACTATTACATGAGGAATCGCATCCGACATAATTATCCATCACTGATCCAATGCCTATGAGCTTTTCACATATTGATCTTTGCTTAGTTACTTTACCGTTGCCGCTGTTACAATTACTACAAAACTGCTACTGTCACTTTTGCCACTGTTACCGTTACTTCCATACTACTTTGCTACTAAATACTTTGCTGCAGATATTAAGTTATCCAGGTGTGGTTGAATTGACAACTCAACTGCTAATACTTGAGAATATTCTTTGACTCCCCTTGTGTCGAATCAATAAATTTGGGTTGAATACTCTACCCTCGAAAACTGTTGCGATCCCCTATACTTGTGGGTTATCATAAGGCATGAGAATCATCTCCTTGTCCTTAGGGTGACCATGAAATTGATGAGGTAGTCCCTCGCGTATTCATGGTGCTCTGCACAGACTGCCAAGAAGCTCTCGTGCATGAAGTACGGGTCAGTGACACATATATAAGGTATCTGCTCAATCCCGATGATGTAGTTCATGTACAAGGCATAAAGGTGGACAAACATAAAATCCATATTCCTTAATTGAAACATGTCGAAGATGTAATCAAATCGAAGGAAGAACTTCTCCGCGGGGATTGTGTCGACGTACAACCTTTGCCGCGACACATTAACCATGTAGAGTGGGTATCCTGGATTTTCTGAGGTGATTAGGCTTTTCTCTCTCTGTAACACATCGTCATGAAGTCTCCTTAGATCGCCGTGTATGGCCTGTACCGATGCCTTAGGTAGGATTGGTTCATCGACGATATGGTATTTCACCGCACCGCAGACATGTATATGGTCTTGAACCCGAGGCTGCGAAGGCGGTTGGATCATAGCAGTAACTTTATTGCTTCCTTTCCTCGCTCTCTTCTGATGCTTCTTTGGTGGAAGGTTGTCTACAGTTTATTCAGGCTCCGGAGGCGGCAATTCAGGCACTGACTCATGACGCTCAAATCCTAAGTACTCATACTGCTGAGACGTCGATCCTTCATCATCAGTGGCGCTAGTATTGAGATACTATTGCGTGTCATCGTCATCGTCATCCTCATCTATGGCGACGTCAGCACCGACTAATGGAGCCTCTTCCTCACCCAGTCCGCTATCACCCTGCACGACTGGCGAAGCTAATTGGGTAGGTGGGCTGCTGATGTTCATACCTTGCGGAGGCTGCGTGGTCGTGGGTGTGCTCCCGGCCGTCTCCAGACGAAGCAGACTATTTGGCCACAACAGGACCCACGTCTTGCAATCGCCAAGCCGCCGTGGGGTCTCATCGTCATCCCCCCCTAGTACCGGAGGAACCAAATTCTCGTGGCCCGGTTTGACACTGGCCATGGAAACCTTGAAGATGTCTTGGGCGATCGACCGGCTGTGGAACAATTGTTCCTTCATCTTCATTATCATTGCCTTCCCCACGTCCACCTTCTAGACGTTGATGTCGTATAATATGGTGCACGGGGCGTCAGCCTGCAAAGACATGTCTGCGATGTGAGACATCTGAAAGGCAACAGAAACAGGAGATTATACATTTATTGAAGAGGGCCGGTGTGACAGGTACCGTGAGGGCGTCGAGCTCAGCCAAAGACGAAGCAGGTGCGGGAGCCGGTGTGGGAGCAGGTGCTGGTGCAACACTAGTCGAGCTGCTCCCGAAGAAGTCGGCAAGGGGAAAGTCCACTGCATCTTTTTCTGGATTTCGCCTGCTCCAACCGACGATAGCCGGAACCAAGACTGCCAGGTCCCGTTTTACAGTAGCTACCACTGTTGCGACTGTCTTAGTTGAATTCTTCTCAACCGCAATGTCAACCTTCTTGTCGGTGCTTTCTTCAGTTAATCTCCATCTTTCCTTTCTCTCCTCCATGGTATCATTGTAGTACTTCTTCCATGTGGCGCTGTCTCCAACACCGTGCACGCGTCCATACGACGACCGAGTGTCCACCGGGAGTTGTTTCAATATGTTCAACACCCGGTTGAATGGAGTGTCCCACTTGGGCCTCGCCAATGCCTCAGACGACGAGTCGCTTTTGGCCGCAATCCTGTGCTGCTCTCTCTACAAAAGGAACAAGGATCGTTTACAAATATGACTAAACATGCAGTTGAATTGATCAGAAACTAAAATTAGCAGCAATCTCATGAACTCCTCGTGTCCGGGTTCGTCTCAAAAACCTTCTTGACTGGATCCCAACGGTACCGGGCCCTAAGGACGTCATACTCTTGCGGGACGGTGAACTCCGCCAAGGGGTCTGGGAAGCCCAGACTTTCGCATTCCACGTCCTCCTTGGCCCATATGGACCTCTTCCCCGCGTAACCAGGGCTTCCGAGGTGGTGGCGCCCCATGTTCCTATCTTGAAGCCCCTTCATGTACTTTTGAGTTTTTTTGGCATCTTCGGCATCGCAAGCCGCCTTGAATAGTTCAAACAGCTCTTCCGTGATTGTTGGATTTTCCTTCACAATCTCAGAGTAGGGTTCCTTTTTGTCGATGGCGCATTTCACCCTTACTTTCTAGGCAGCCAACACGTTGCTACACTTGGTCATGGCGCATTTGTGTATCTGCTTCATGGCCGGGTCTTTCTGTGGATCTTTATATTGGATTTCATCCCGACCCAGGAACAAGAATATCTGGTGCAACAGGGTTAGGATGGAGTGCTTCATATTTGGCCTCTTCTTTAGTTTCTTATCATTGATGGTGGCGCACGCCCGTACGATGCAGCCTATCTGATTACCGTAGCAGGAGCGCACTTCCACATGCAGTTTTGGCTCAAAATTGTCATCATCCACCTCCGTGACCACTAGTCTAGTAGTGAGGAGCTGGTTTGGGCGTCGACATCTGCTCTTTGATTTCGGTTCTATGGCTTTGCCAGTCTCGGCGCCGGTCTCAGTGTCGGTCAGGGTCTCAACGCTAGTCTTGGCACCGGTCTCAATGTCGGTCTCGGATGAGACAGGTGGGCCCAACAAAAACAACCGTTGATTGTTGGCAAGGCTCAAATATTTGTGTGCCGCTAGGTAGACGTCATCGCAATCACCAGAACCCTGTCCTTCATCGTTGTTAGCCATGTTTCCTACGATTAAATCTATTCAATTAATTCTAGACCTAATAAAATGAGTAATGACATAAAAAAGGCCTATGTTTTGCAGGAACATTGATTACTCCTCGGTGCGGCAAATCCCGGGCACTCGATATGTCCTAGTTTGTAGCACAAGTCATCCCGAAATTCATGGAAATTTTTGGCATGACCTTTGCTAAAAAGTGGACAAATCGAGCACCTGAAATTTGCCGGAACGGAAATAAATCAACATTCCGGCAAAATATAGGCCACTCGGCTTCATTCCCTGGAAACAACAAAAGGCCACTTGGGCACAATTAAACCACTTCAATGAAAAGATATAACATGACCACTTCAATGAAAATATATAATCAACAATAAAATTCTAGGAAGGGATCATCTTTAAAATAAAACTTGCCTAAATTATTTTCCTTGAAAAATAGTGGTCTTTTCGAAAATCAAAAACCTTTGCAAAATGACCTCACTAAACACTTCTCTTCCTAGGACAAAACCCAAATTATGTTGATCTAACTATTCACACACACACACATACACACACACACACTATTTTCTCTAACCCTTCTCTGCCTAGGACAGAACCCAATTAAATTGAAAAGGAACTTCGTTTCTCTAACCCTTCTGACCTAATGCTCTAAAGTAAATTTTTGCTCTAACCTAGCCAACCTACTTAACCTAGCTTGTTAACCTAACAAACCTAATTAACCTAGATATTTAACCTAGTTAGTTAACCTAGTTTACCTAGATAATTAACCTAATTAAACTAGTCAACCTAGCTAGTTCTCTGTCAAAGCCCTAAATAAATTTTTTGCACTAACCTAGATAATTAACCTAATTAAACTAGTTAACCTAACTAGTTATCTGTCAAAGCCCTAACTAAAATTTTGCACTAACCTAGATAATTAACCTAATTAAACTAGTTAACCTAACTAGTTCTCTGTCAAAGCCCTAACTAAAATTTTGCACTAACCTAGATAATTAACCTAATTAAACTAGTTAACCTAGCTAGCTAGTTCTCTGTCCAGTGTTTCTGTTATGCATGAGAGAGAGAGAGAGAGGATGGGTGGGGGCTTACAGAGGATGGCTCCGGTGGTGGCGAGGGAGGCAGCGGCGTCTCCGGTGATGGCGAGGGAGGCAGTTGTGGCGAGAGAGGTAGGGGCATCGAGGGTGGCTCCCGTGGGGCCGAGGGCGGCTACAGTGGCGTTGATGAGGCCGCGCGGCTCCGGTTGCATTGGGGGCGGCTCCAGTAGCGTCGACGGCGCGCGGCTCTGGTGGCTCCGGGGCGTCGACGTCGGCAGGAGACGACGGTGAAGTGGGGCGACGACGAATTGGGGAGATGGCAGCAAAGTGGGGAAAGGGATTTGGGGGAGAAGTGGTGGCCGGGGGGAAACCATTTTTAGGTTAAGTCAAACTTAGCGGTAGCGCGTTTTGCAAAACACGCTATTGCTAAGATAGCTATAGCGGTTTTTACTAAACGCTCTACTGCTATAACTATGTATTTCCTTTTATTTTCTTATTTCCTTTTCTGTTTCTATAGCGGGGGTCTAGGAAACGCGTTTTCGCTATATTATCTATAGTGCCTCTTATGAATAGACGCTATTGCTATGCCTTTCTCCTTTTTTCCTTTTTTCATTTATTTTTCTTTACATTTCATTTTTTCCTTTCTCCTTTTTCTATTTCTTTCATTTTCATTTACTTTTCTATTTGTTTTTCATTTTATTTTATTTTCATTAGCAGTAGCGCTTCTCATAGTAAACGCGCTGCTACATAGATCCTAGCGGTAGCATGGTTTCTAAAAGACTGCTACTACTATGTGTAGCCTATCGACTTAGTAATGGGAATATTAGTAGTAGCCCTTTTACAGGAACACGCACTACTGCTACATTTTTATCTGTAGCGCTCTTGTCCTGAACGCGCTACTGCTATGTAGCACTAGCGCCCTTTTTTAACGCGCGCTACTACTAAAGTTCTGTGTATAAGGTTTTCCCTAGTTGTGAATAGAAATTTTAAAATGTCAGCAATGCTTCATGTTACCGGAAGCATTACGATCAATAATGACATTCGTCAAATATGGGATTACTTTAATGGTGGCATTTCTTGTTTACCAGATACAACAGATCAACAACAACTAAGGAGTTGGTTTAAGGTCATGGGCCCATCGGGACACCAGGACACTCAGCAGCGTAAAGAAGCAACTTACTTATGATACTGGGGAAAACAACAAAAGTACCATTTGTAACACAGTTTAATTGCATTATATCACCGGAGCCATTAGATTAACAATAACACTGGTTAGACATGTCCTTAAGGTAATAGTGTGATTGCTTCATTTTACATGCGCCCTTACATTAACAACAGCAAAAAGTTGGTATAAGGACATGCAATAGTGGACGCATCAGCACAATGTACCTACAAGGAGGCATAAAGTGGTGATGTCGAGTTTGTTCATACTTTGTGAGGGCAGCAAAATCTAATCTCAGAGACCTTTTACTATGTGAGGGCAGCAAATCTAATCATGGACATTATCTGTTGACTTGTCTACCAATCGCCACTTTCTATCCTTTTTTCAACCAATAATAGATCTGTTCCTTATCCAGTTTGTATAGCCTTTTCCCTTTATTTCCCTTTTCAACCAAGAGGCCGGTTGGGTATCTAGTCTCTACTACTTTTCCCCTGTTATTTCCTCTTTGAATCAAGTCCTATATTCATGCTACGACTTCCCCCCTTTCTTCGTTGTTTGAACCAAGTCCTAGATTCAACTGCATGAAGTAGCATTACCTCCAATAATACTAAAAAATTAGGTGGCTTTGGAAGACATCGGGAAGTAGAAAAATGCACATGCAGACACGTGGGGGCTGGGGCAGTAGAGCAAGGCCACTTTCGAAGAACTTATACCTGAGGGTTGTCGGGATGTCGGCAGTGGCAGGTCGGGTCTGCGCATAATACGGCTGGGAGGAAGAAGGGCCGGAGGACCTCCCGAGTCGGCGCTGTGTCAGAGAGAACGACATGGGTAGAGGATCGGGACCCGCCGGCAGCTGTGGGTTTCCTCCCTCGCCGCCGATGACCGTGTGAACGATGCACTGGTCCTCTACACACATCATCCAAAGGGATCCGACCAGATCTGTGACCAGCGGTGAGCAGAGAGAAAATGTCACTATCGCTGTCTCGTTTAAATCTGGAGAGGATGAGAGAATGAAGAGAGCAACCCTAGTAAAGCAAGCGCTCAGGTCCCTGCCTATATATATTGTGGAGTGATTATCTTTTTCTCTCCACAACAAGCTTTCAATTTGTGCACGTGGCATTAAAGAAATAAACTCTTTATTTAACGTGACTAATTGTACAACTCCTACTTACTAGTGTAGTATTGTTCACTTGTGCTCCCCGGCCCTCCATTCATTGAACAACCCCACGGATGAATAAACATACAGAACTAGTATTTATATAGAATGAACAAGCTCGAACTATTTTGGCTTTGAGATATCGATGGTACAGTTTGACCACATTGCATCAATGGACTCAGTACTTTGAAGTAACCTATACGTATAAACGCATGCACGGTTTACATTCCGAATCGCTAGCTAGAGCTTGAACTGTATTTGTTTACATGTACCACATTTTTCTTTTGGTTTTCTGCTCCATGGCGTAATTCATCGATACAAAAATATACTATGAGTAGTTAAAAGTTGAGGGCAGGGCTTTTCCCGGGCAGTATGCGCGGCAGTTTTCACATAGGCGGTTTGACACAGAGGCGAGGAGGGTGAGGGAGTAGCAGATTCAACTTACTGCTAGAAAGGTAGGGCTGTGCGATTTGACCGTGCGTTACTGTTGGAAAGACGGGGTCTTGTGATATGACTACTCACTATAGTCATGAATTACTGACGCTATGACCGGGGTGATGCCCCCCTTCCGTTCCCCACTCTAATCTGGTGCATGACACATCAACCCGGATGTTGGCTCTCCCACATGTCGATGAAGTACATAAGAAGGAGCAAAGAATCATGTGGTATTTATAGTGTATATACTAGTACTACTACTCACGTCGGAGGAGTGTGAACCATGGCAGCCCAGTGAACCAGCAGGCGATAGGCCATAGAAAACAATGTGGTGATATGGTCATAAAAAACAATGTGCTACAGTCCAGTCTGTAGCATGTACAGTACTACTCCTCTTCCTCCTCGTTTTGGTTCATCGCCATCATACTTTCCCCATTCCTGTGTTTTCAGTATCCTGTGAATCAAAGAGGCCCTTAGACTGGTTTAGGTCCGGTCATTTTTTATAAATGTGTGATGTCCAAAATTTAATGAATGTGCTCTGGTTTCTATGAAAATAATCTGGTTTGCATGTAGTAATTTATTTATTTATTTATTCTTCTGCGGGGGGTTGCATGTAATTTGTGAGGTCTGAAATGTAAAGTATGCCGACATGGTTGCATATGCTCCAAGTCGTGCATGCACTACGACCCAGATGCTCTATGTCCCACATGTCAACGAAAGGGAGCACGTGGAAATAGCCTAGGAGTACATATAGGAGGATAAATGCGTGAAAAATATGTACTATGAAGCGTTGCTGCGGTTTTAGAAGGAGACCTAAAGTGATGACAGGTATAGGTCGCACGCACCCAACTAGTGGTACTAGCCGTACGACCACTTTTTCCCTAAAAAAAGAGGTACGAGTACTAAGTACTCCTATTCTATCAACACGAGTCCCATCTGACAACAGTGTCCGTGCTACAACTAGCTCTTCTCCCTCGTTTCTCTCTTCTAATTCGAACTCAGCCAACGCGTGGTGGGCGGGATGGGGATTTGCCGATGGACGGTTTACTCAACTGCGGCCCCACCTCATAGTTAAAATGTTACGACTGGAATAAAAATGCAATACACTAATAAAACATTAAGGCCACAAGGCGATGCAATGCTGGTTACAGGAGGCAAGAAGAAAGATGCATCCATCGACGACGTCCCATCCTCGACTCATGGCGCCATCCCACGGGATGGCGGCTAAGTAGCAGCGGCTTTCGTGGCCAGGTCGACGTGCTTCTGAACAATGGCGTCCAAATATTCCAGCCACTGGAAGAAGGCCAACGTCTTTCTGTCCTTGCTGGTCTTATAGTGGCCTATGTAGACGATTTCCTCGTAGACGTGGATGTGCAGATTGACGGTTTCTTGCATGGCGAGGCGCTGTGCGGCGAGCGCGGCCTCGAGGTGCACATTCTTTGTCGTGACCTCTGACACCTACAGGGCCACTAGGGCTTGAAAGAGTTCGTCACCATGGAGGCCGATGAGGGTGGCAGGCAATGAGGAGCCTAGGCGCGTGGGCTAGAGTAGTACGGGAAGGTCGTCCGCGCGCTTCTTGATGGCTGTGAACTTGCAGATGGAACAGACCATCATGTCGTCCATGTAAGAGGCAAAGTCGGCGTCGGCAAGGGCTACGACGCCAGTGATCATCAGCATCATCTGGAAACGATACGCGGTGCCGGGCCACAGGACAGCGTCTTGGATGATTGGGCACAGCCGACTGCCGCTCGCATCCACTCCCTCCATAGGTGCTTGTGGATTCTGGTCACTTGGTCTTGGATTGGAGTGAGTAGTGTTGCGCAGAGACTAGGAGTAGATGGATTGGAGTGGTGGGGTGCCTTTATGTGAGAGTCCAAACTCTGTTGCATTCACATCGTGCTGGCTCTATTTTGCTTCTCCAATTAATTCCCTCTGCATGCTAATTGAGGATGCATCATTGACCGTTCAACGCCTCGGGAACCGCTACCCTCTCCCTTCTTGTCATTCAAGCCGTATCAATGTAAATGCGGGTCAAGAAGAGACCAGTCATTTACTACATTGTGCACCGTGGCCGTGTGGGGGTGCAACGCGAATGACACATGCATTCTGTACTTGTTCCACTTTCTCGTTTTGAACTCGTGACTTGTAGTTACGCTCAGTTTTGAATATATAAGTTTGGTTGTCATGACAATATATACAACACTCGCTTCATGTAGGTTGGGTCGCTAAAGTCAAAATTAGACACAAAACACGATGGTGATGGATCAGTCTACCTCCGTCCTGGTTTATTGCTCCCCGTCGTAATCTATGCCAAATTTTGACCATAAATGTGACTAACAAAAGGTTCATGCATGACATGCACTAACATTTTGTCAGTTAAATCTTTGGTCAAAATTTAGCTCAAATTATGAAAGGGACTAATAAACCAGGACCTAGGTAGTACACCAGATCAAAGACATTGATACTACATATAATTAATGCCAAATAAGAGCAAGGGATCACACATGTCATTTACAACTGGAATAAAAATGCCATACACTAATAAAACATTAAGGCCACAAGGCGATGCAGTGCTGGTTACAAGAGGCAAGAAGAAAGATGCATCCATCGACGATGTCCACCTCCTCGACTCAGGGCGCCGGCCCACCAAACAGCGGCTAAGTAGCAGCGGCTTTCTTGGCCAGGTCGACGTTTCTGAACAATGGCGTCCAAAGATTCCAGCCGCTGGAAGAAGGCCAATGTCTTTCTGTCCTCACTGGCCTTGTAGTGGCCTATGTAGATGATTTCCTCGTAGACGTGGATGTGTAGGTTGATGGTTTCTTGCATGGTGAGGCGCTGCGCGGTGAGCGCGACCTCGAGGTGCACATTCTTCGTCACGACCTCCGGCAGCTGCAGGGCCACATGTGCTTCAAAGAGTTCATCACCTTGGAGGCTGATGAGGGTGGTAGACAATGAGGAGCTAGCCTAGGAGGCGCGGGCTAGAGCAGTACGACAAGGTCATCTGCACGCTTCCTGGCGGCGGTGAACTTGCGGGTGGAGCCGACCATCATCTGGTACATGCGAGAAGTGAAGCCGGCGTCGACGAGGGCTATGACGCCGGCGGTCGCCAGCATCATCTAGAAACACTGCATGGTGCGGGGCTGCAGACCAGCGTCTTAGACAATCTGGCACAACCGACTGCCGCTCGCGTCCATCGACGCCATGGGTGTGATACGTCTCCAACGTATCTATAATTTTTGATCGTTCCATGCTATTATATTACCCGTTTTGGATGTTTATGGGCTTTACTATACACTTTTATATCATTTTTGGGACAAACCTAATAACCGGAGGCCCAACCCGAATTGCTGTTTTTTTGCCTATTTCAGTGTTTCACAGAAAAGGAATATCAAACGGAGTCCGAACGGAATGAAACCTTCGGGAGCGATCTTTTTGGAACAAACGCAATCTAGGAGACTTGGAGTGGTCGTCAAGAAGCAGCTGAGGCGGCCACGAGGGTGCAAGGCGCGCCCTAGGGAGGGGGGGGCGCCCCCTGCCTCATGGGCCCCTCGTGGCTCCCCTGACCGACTTCCTTCGCCTATATATATCTACGTACCCCGAAAGCATCCAGGAGCACCACGAAAAACTATCTCCATCGCCGCAACCTTCTGTACCCGTGAGATCCCATCTTGGAGCCTTTTCCGGTGCTCCACTGGAGGGGGAATCGATCATGGAGGGCTTCTACATCATCGCCAAGGCCTCTCCGATGAGTTGTGATTAGTTTACCACAGACCTTCGGGTCCATAGTTATTAGCTAGATGGCTTCTTCTCTCTCTTTTAATCTCAATACAAAGTTCTCCTCGATCTTCTTGGAGATCTATTCGATGTAACTCTTTTTGCGGTGTGTTTGTTGAGATCCAATGAATTGTGGGTTTATGATCAAGTTTATCTATGAGAAATATTTGAATCTCCTCCGAATTCTTTTATGTATGATTAGTTATCTTTGCAAGTCTCTTCGAATTATCAGTTTGGTTTGGCGTACTAGATTGATCTTTCTTGCCATAGGAGAGGTTCTTAGCTTTGGGTTCAATCTTGCGGTGTCCTTTCCCAGTGACAACCGAGGCAGCAAGGCACGTATTTTATTGTTGCCATCGAGGATAAAAAGATGGGTTTTATATCATATTGCTTGAGTTTATCCCTCTACATCATGTCATCTTGCTTAATGCGTTACTCTGTTCTTAGGAACTTAATACTCTAGATGCATGATGGATAGCGGTCGATGTGTGGAGTAATAGTAGTAGATGCAGGCATGAGTCGGTCTACTTGTCGCGGACGTGATGCTTATATACATGATCATGCCTAGATATTCTCATAACTATGCACTTTTCTATCAATTGCTCGACAGTAATTTGTTCACCCACCGTAATACTTATGCTATCTTCAGAGAAGCCACTAGTGAAACCTATGGCTCCCGGGTCTATTCTCTATCATATAAGTTTCGATCTACTTTATTTTGCAATCTTTACTTTTCAATCTATATCATAAAAATACCAAAAATATTTATCTTATCATATTATCTCTATCAGATCTCACTTTCGCAAGTGGTCGTGAAGGGATTGACAAACCCTTTATCACGTTGGTTGCGAGGTTCTTGTTTTTTTGTGTAGGTACGAGGGACTTGCGTGGAGCCTCCTACTGGATTGATACCTTGGTTCTCAAAAACTGAGGGAAATACTTATGCTACTTTGCTGCATCACCCTTTCCTCTTCAACGGAAAAACCAACGCATGCTCAAGGGGTAGCAAGAAGGATTTCTGGCGCCGTTGCCGGGGAGGTCTTCGCTCAAGTCAAGACATACCAAGTACCCATCACAAACTCATCTCCCTCGCATTACATTATTTGACATTTCCCTCTTGTTTTCCTCTCCCCCACTTCACCCTTGCTGTTTTATTTGCCCTCTCTTTCCCGTTCTCCTCTTTTTCGCTTGTCTCTTGTGTGCTTGAGTGTTGGATTGCTTGTCACAATGGCTCAAGATAATACTAAATTGTGTGACTTTTCCAATACCAATAATAATGATTTCCTTAGCACTCCGATTGCTCCTCTTAATGATGTTGAATCTTGTGAAATCAATGCTGCTTTGTTGAATCTCGTTATGAAAGATCAATTCTCCGGCCTTCCTAGTGAAGATGTCGCTACTCATCTAAACAACTTTGTTGATTTGTGTGATATGCAAAAGAAGAAAAACTTGAATTAGAAGTTTCTATCCCTAGAAAACTTTATGATGAGTGGGAACCTACAATTAAAATTAAAATAAAAGATCATGAATGCTATGCTTTGTGTGATTTGGGTGCTAGTGTTTCCACGATTCCCAAAACTTTATGTGATATGCTAGGTTTCCATGAATTTGATGATTGCTCTTTAAACTTGCACCTTGCGGATTCCACTATTAAGAAACCTATGGGAAGGATTAATGATTTTCTTATTGTTTCAAATAGGAATTATGAGCCCATAGATTTTATCGTTCTTGATATAGATTGCAATCTTTCATGTCCTATTATTCTTGGTAGACCTTTCCTTAGAACGATTGGTGCAATTATTGATATGAAGGAAGGAAATATTAGATTCCAATTTCCATTAAGGAAAGGCATGGAACATTTTCCTAGAAAGAAAATCAAATTACCTTATGAATCTATTATGAGAGCCACTTATGAATTGAATACCAAAGATGGAAATACTTAGATCTATTCTCGCTTTTATGCCTAGCTAGGGGCGTTAAATGATAGCGCTTGTTGGGAGGCAACCCAATTTTATTTTTGTTCCTTGCTTTTTGTTCCTGTTTAGTAATAAATAATTCATCTAGCCTCTGTTTAGATGTGGTTTTATATTTTAATCAGTGTTTGTGCCAAGTAGAACCTATAGGATCATCTTGGGTTAAAGTTAATTTGATCTTGCTGAAAAACAGAAACTTTCATGCACAAGAGATTTTTTTTAATAAATCACAGAAACGTGATTTTGAGTTGATTATTTTTGCAGTAGATCAATAGACAAATTGACTAGGACTTCCTATTTTGGTAGGATTTTTAGATTTCCAAAAGTATTCAAAAATTACAGATTTCTACAGACTGTTCTGTTTTTGACAGATTCTGTTTTTCGTGTGTTGTTTGCTTATTTTGATGAATCTATGGCTAGTATCGGGGGGGGGGGGGTATGAACCATAGAGAAATTTGAATACGGTAGGTTTAACACCAATATAAATAAAGAATGAGTTCATTACAGTACCTTAAGTGGTGGTTTTTCTTTCTTGCACTAACGGAGCTCATGAAATTTCCTGTTGAGTTTTGTGTTGTGAAGTTTTCAAGTTTTGGGTAAAGATTTGATGGACTATGTAATAAGGAGTGGCAAGAGCCTAAGCTCGGGGATGCCCATGGCACCCCAAGATAATTCAAGGACAATCAAAAGCCTAAGCTTGGGGATGCCCCGGAAGGCATCCCCTCTTTCGTCTTCGTCTATCGGTAACTTTACTTGGAGCTATATTTTTATTCACCACATGATATGTGTTTTGCTTGGAGCGTCTTGTATGATATGAGTCTTTCCTTTTTAGTTTACCACAATCATCCTTGCTGTACACACCTTTTGGGAGAGACCCACATGATTCGGAATTTATTAGAATACTCTATGTGCTTCACTTATATCTTTTGAGCTAGACAGTTTTGCTCTAGTGCTTCACTTATATCTTTTTAGAGCACGGCGGTGGTTTTATTTTGTAGAAATTATTGATCTCTCATGCTTCATTTATATTATTTTTAGAGTATTTTAGAACATCATGGTATTTGCTATGGTCATAGAATTGGTCCTAATATGATGGGCACCAAGTTGGGTATAGTAAAAACTATCATAGAAATTGCATTGAATACTATGAGAAGTTTGATGCTTGATGATTGTTTTGAGATATGAGGATGGTAATATTAGAGTCATGCTAGTGGAGTAATTGTGAATTTGAGGAATACTTGTGTTGAAGTTTGTGATTCCTGTAGCATGCACATATGGTGAACCGTTATGTGATGAAGTTGGAGCATGATTTATTTTTTGATTGTCTTCCTTATGAGTGGCGGTCGAGGACGAGCGATGGTCTTTTCCTACCATTCTACCCCCCTAGGAGCATGCGCTTAGTACTTTGTTCCAATAACTTGTAGATTTTTGCAATAAGTATATGAGTTCTTTATGACTAATGTTGAGTCCATGGATTATACGCACTCTCACCCTTCCACCATTGCTAGCCTCTCTTGTGCCACGCAACTTTCGCTGGTACCATACACCCACCATATACCTTCCTCAAAACAGACACCATACCTACCTATTATGGCATTTCCATAGCCATTCCGAGATATATTGCCATGCAACTTTCCACCGTTCCGTTTATTATGACACGCTCCATCATTGTCATATTGCTTTTGCATGATCATGTAGTTGACATCATATTTGTGGCAAGGCCACCTTGATAATTCTTTCATACATGTCACTCTTGATTCATTGCATATCCCGGTACATCGTCAGAGGCATCCACATAGAGTCATATTTTGTTCTAAGTATTGAGTTGTAATTCTTGAGTTGTAAGTAAATAAAAGTGTGACAATCTTCATTATTAGAGCATTGTACCAAGTGATGAAAGGATGATGGAGACTATGATTCCCCCACAAGTCGGGATGAGACTCCAGACTTTATGAAAGATAAAAGAGGCCAAAGAAGCCCAAATAAAAAAAGGCCAAAGAAGCCCACCAAATAAAAAAAATGAGAGAAAATGAGAGAAGGGACAATGTTACTATCCTTTTCCCACACTTGTGCTTGAAAGTAGCACCATGATCTTCATGATAGAGAGTCTCTTATGTTGTCACTTTCATATACTAGTGGGAATTTTACATTATAGAACTTGGCTTGTATATTCCAATGATGGGCTTCCTCAAAATGCCCTAGGTCTTCGTGAGCAAGCAAGTTGGATGCACACCCACTTAGTTTCTTTTGTTGAGCTTTCATACACTTATAGCTCTAGTGCATACGTTGCATGGCAATCCCTACTCACTCACATTGATATCTATTAAGGGGCATCTCTATAGCCCATTGATACGCCTAGTTGATGTGAGACTATCTTCTCCTTTTTTGTCTTCTCCACAACCACCATTCTATTCACCATATAGTGCTATGTCCATGGCTCACGCTCATGTATTGCGTGAAAGTTGAAAAAGTTTGAGAACATCAACGTATGAACCAATTGCTTGGCTTGTCATCGGGTTGTGCATGATTTAAATATTTTGTGTGATGAAGATAGATCATAGCAAGACTATATGATTTTGTAGGGATAGCTTTCTTTAGCCATGTTATTTTGAGAAGACATGATTTGTTTGTTAGTATGTTTGAAGTATTATTGTTTTCATGTCAATATGATCTTTTATCTTGAATCATTTGGATCTGAACATTCATGCCACAATAAAGAAAATTACATTGAGAAATATGATAGGTAGCATTCCACATCAAAAATTCTGTTTTTATCATTTACCTACTCGAGGACGAGAAGGAATTAAGCTTTGGGGATGCTTGATACATCTCCAACGTATCTATAACTTTTGATTGTTCCATGCTATTATATTACCTGTTTTGGATGTTTATGGGCTTTACTATACACTTTTATACCATTTTTGGGACTAACCTACTAACCGGAGGCCCAGTCCGAATTGCTACTTTTTTTGCCTATTTTAGTGTTTCGCAGAAAAGGAATATCAAACGGAGTCCAAACGAAATGAAACCTTCAGGAGCGATCTTTTTGGAACAAACGCAATCCAGGAGACTTGGAGTGGACGTCAAGAAGCAGCCGAGGTGGCCACGAGGGTGCAAGGCACGCCCTAGGGGGGGCGCCCCCTGCCTCGTAGGCCCCTCGTGGCTCCCGTGACCGACTTCCTTCGCCTATATATATATATATATATATATATATATATATATATATATATATATTCGTACCCCGAAAACATCCAGGAGCACCATAGAAAACTATTTCCACCGCTGCAACCTTCTGTACCCGTGAGATCCCATCTTGGAGCCTTTTCCGGCGCTCCGTCGAAGGGGGAATCGATCATGGAGGGCTTCTACATAATCGCCCAGGCCTCTCCGATGAGTTGTGAGTAGTTTACCACAGACCTTCGGGTCCATAGTTATTAGCTAGATGACTTCTTCTCTCTCTTTGAATCTCAATACAAAGTTCTCCTCGATCTTCTTGGAGATCTATTCGATGTAACTCGTTTTGCGGTGTGTTTGTCAAGATCCGATGAATTGTGGGTTTATGATCAAGTTTATCTATGAGAAATATTTGTATCTCCTCTGAAGTCTTTTATGTATGATTAGTTATCTTTGCAAGTATCTTTGAATTATCAGTTTGGTTTGGCCAACTAGATTGATCTTTCTTGCAATGGGAGAAGTGCTTAGCTTTGGGTTCAATCTTGCGGTGCCCTTTCCCAGTGACAGCAGGGGCAGCAAGGCACGTATTGTATTGTTTCCATCGAGGATAAAAAGATGGGGTTTATATCATATTGCATGAGTTTATCCCTCTACATCATGTCATCTTGCTTAATGCGTTACTCTATTCTTATGAACTTAATACTCTAGATGCAGGCAGGAGTCGGTCGATGTGTGGAGTAATAGTAGTAGACGCAGGCAGGAGTCGGTCTACTTGTGGCGGACGTGATGCCTATGTACATGATCATGCCTAGATATTCTCATAACTATGCACTTTTCTATCAATTGCTCGACAATAATTTGTTCACCCAGTGTAATACTTATGCTATCTTCAGAGAAGCCACTAGTGAAACCTATGGCCCCCGGGTCTATTCTCTATCATATAAGTTTCTGATCTACTTTATTTTGCAACCTTTACTTTTCAATCTATATCATAAAAATACCAAAAATATTTATCTTATCATATTATCTCTATCAGATCTCACTTTCGTAAGTGGCCGTGAAGGGATTGACAACCCCTTTATCGCATTGGTTAGAGGTTCTTGTTTGTTTGTGTAGGTACGAGGGACTTGTGTGGAGCCTCCTACTGAATTGATACCTTGGTTCTCAAAAACCGAGGGAAATACTTACACTACTTTGCTGCATCACCCTTTCCTCTTCAAGGGAAAAATCAACACATGCTCAAGAGGTAGCAGGGTGCTTGTGGCTTCTCGTCACTTGGTCTTGGTCTTGGATTGGAGTGGGCAGTGTTGCACAGAGACTAGGAGTATATGGATTGGAGTGGTGGGGCGCCTTTATGAGAGTCCAAACTGCGTTGCATTCACATCATGTTGGCTCCATTCTGCTTCTCCAATTACTTACTCCTACCTCTGCATGCTAATTGAATGCGGAGGCATCATTGACCGTTCAACGTTTCGGGAACCGCTACCCTCTGCCTCGTTGGCATTCAAGCCATATCAACATAAATGCATGTCAAAAAGAGACTAGTCAGTAGTAGTATACTCAATATTGTGCACCGCAACCAAGGCGGAGAGGAAAGCGAGAGAACTACATATTTATTTACAGTGTAGATTCACTCATTTTGCTCCGTATGTACTCATTTAGGGTGTAGTCACTTGTTAAAATCTCTAGAAAGGCAAATACTTCCTCCGTTTTTATTTAGTCTGCATATTAGAGTTGACTGAAGTCAAATTTCATAAAATTTGACCAAGTTTATAAAAAATAATATAAACATTTATCATAACAAATATATATGATGTGAAAGTACATTCAATAATAAATCTAATTGTATCGATTTGTTATTGCTTATGTTAATATATTTTTTATAAAATTGGTCAAAGTTTATAAAGCTTGACTTTTACCAAAGCTAATACCCGAACTAAATAAAAACGGAGGGAGTATTTAGGAATGGAGGGAGTAGTCCCTCCTTTCTGGTTTACATGGTTATACTATTAAGAGCAAGTACAATAGTGGGCTTATAGCCTCCTTAGATGGCAATTTTGTCTCATGGAAGAGCCTGGCTATATGCGTGCTCCAAGGCTCCGCACCACGCCCCACCCCTACACAAAGACTGCCATGCGAGCGTTCGCAACTGCCACATTTGGGTTGTGTTTGGATCTTCGCCTCTTCGAGAAGACGAACAATGATGTTACTGCTTCTACAGTATAGAATCAATTGCTGCATGTCTGTCCACCGCGTGCGGGAGGGATAGCTTGTTGTAGGAAGCAAAAGCCTGTCCTCGTCTGCAAGCCACCGCGCGCATGGGTCAGGGAGAGGGCGTGTAGTAGTAAAATGAAGCTTCTCCTCATTGTACGAGTTGACGCGACACATCATAGCACTGGCCCCACATGCTTGCCTCTAAACTAGGCTAAAAGACCCGCAATGTACAATATATTGGCTGCAACCTCTAACATTTACCCCACCACAAATTTAAAAATATATATATTCCTGTCTTGACCAGATGGGCGTGCAAACTACAATCACCAGGATGACAGGTAGGGCCAGAAGATTATTTTTATCAAAAAATGCTTCAAGACGGCCTCGTAGCATGGAGCCGACTCCAACGATTTTAAGCTTAGAGGCACGATACACACTATCCTAAACTATGTCACTATACTACTCCACCTCCTCTACACATGAAACTGCCACACAAGCGTCCGGGTTGCGCTTGGCTCTTCGCCTCTTGGGAAGTCGAACAATGATGGTACTACTGCAGTGGAGTACTACTAGTATGCTTCTAGCCATCTGACACCGAATGAACTGCTGCATGTCCACCGCGTGCAGGAGGGAGAGCGTGTAGCGAAAGCTTCTCCTAGTCCTGCAAGCGACCACGCTCATGGGCGAGGGATAGGGCGTTGTAATCAAACTTCTCCTTGTTGTACGAGTTGACGCGATACATCAAAGCAGTGCACTCGATATATTTCAATAATTTGCGTTTACCGATGCATTAATTACAATGCATGCATGCATGCCATGACTTTCCTTTTGATACTTGCATGTGTTGTTAATGCACCTTGAAGTAGTACGAATATGTGATGGCAAAAGTTTGTAATGCCCCGACCCTAAAGCGAGAGATGGTTGTGCATGAGGAGAGCGAGATCATGCTGACGGAATAGGACCTTACGATGCAGCTCTCTATGGTCTCTATGGACCTCACCTTGCTCCACTGCCCCATGTGCCTCTGCCCCTTGAAGCCTCCAGTGTATGAGGTTCGAATACACCTCGTCTGTTCAGCTGATCGAGCAAGGTGCATGTTTCTTGATTGATGTGCTATTCGATTGATTTGTGCAGTGCAAGGGAGGACACCTGGCCTGCGCGAACTGCCATGGTGAACGCCCCGGGAACCAGCGGCAGTGCCAAAAGTGCGAGCGCAGCGACGAATTCGACATGTGGAACACGGTGATGGACGCCGTCCTCTCCTTGGTGAGGGTGGAGTGCCCGCACGAAGGTTGTGGGATCTACGTCACTTATCACAAGCTCACTGATCACTAGAGCGTGTGTCCGCTCGCGCCCTGCAAATGCCCCGTGCCCGTCTGTGGCTATGAAGGCCTGCCGCCGGCGCTCTCCCACTACATCAGCACTGTGCATCCCATGCCTGTGCACAAGATCCAGTACAACAAGGTGCTCCAGCTGCAAGTGCCAGTGTCAGAGCCACGACTCTTGCTGTTTGTGGAGGAGGACGGTCGCATGTTTTTCTTGGTCGGCGGCGTGCTCGACATCGTCGCACCTATCATCGTGTCGGTCATCTGCATCAGCGCGGGGGCGTCCCTACTGCCGCACTACGTGGCCAAGTTGTGGGCGAACGACCCGCCAGGGGAGCCCAAAGGTAGGACCGATGTCGTCAAGGTGGAAATTGAGGTGACAAGCAGCAAGGATCCCGACGACATTGTCGTGCAGGAGCTGACGTTCTTCACAGTTCCGCCGAGCTGCTGGCCGGGGCTGGGTTGTCGAGGACGGTGTCCCTCCACATTCAGATTGACAAGCTCACCTCCTTAATGATTTTACAATGCCTTCTGTTTATCTTAGTAATATGCTAATATAGGGGTTAGCTCGGTCTACTTTAGCTTAAGAGATGGTGGGTTTTGGTGGCAATGCAGCAATTACTTCGACATCAGATCAGCAGTTAAAGTAATTTCCAACTGTCGAAC
Source organism: Triticum aestivum (assembly GCF_018294505.1). Lineage (NCBI taxonomy): Eukaryota > Viridiplantae > Streptophyta > Magnoliopsida > Poales > Poaceae > Triticum > Triticum aestivum. The sequence continues at coordinate 537,348,007 of NC_057798.1, forward strand.
AGATATTTTGTGTCTGTTGGATATAAAAATCCTTTGGGTAAGAAGTATAAGCAGCTTATATGCTTGTTTGTTTAGGAAGTGTTGCATACTTGTGCGAGTTGATGCGACACATCAAAGTAGTAGTACTCACCCGACTGCGCACCAAGCAGACGAATCTCGTGTCGTGTTGGTGCCGTGTGCGGCCCGCACATTAACCAAAACCTCGTGCCTCCATCTTAGCCTCTGCGTTTTAAACATCTCAATTTCAAGGCCAAGGAGCAACATGAACCTATGATAGAGCCAATCGGATGGTTGAGAACACTACAATTTGTAGCTACAGATGCGTGTGCGAGAGAGGATGAGTGTGTGTGCGTGCACCTCTTCTCTTTGTGTATAACATACTAAACTTAGAGTACAAGTGTATGTCGGTGGCATCGACCTAGGGCGATAGATATGGGGAGTGCGAGAAGTCATGAGAGACTAGGTGTGTGCGTGGGAAAGACGGAGAGAGATGATATGTGTCGATGTAATGCATGTGAAAAAAAGACTAGTCTATAGCTCGCCACGAGGCTATTCTCGTCGAACGCCCCAATAACCGTAAGATATGTATCCGATGGTGCCTGTTATTGCACGTACACAGCAGTAGAAAAAGAAGTACCATGGCATATTACAAAACTGCTACACAATGACCGAGAACACTGCCCACGTTACGCCATCCGGGAATAGTGCCGCACTTCGAAACTAGAACCGTCAATAAATTTTGAGCTTGCGTCTCGTCACATTCCAAATTACTACCATGCTATATTTAATTGCAAACCTATTCACACCAATCACAACCTAAACTGTTTCCCACTTAGGAGCGTATTAGTACTCGGTTATAAATACTACTCCCTCCGTTCGGAAATACTTGTCATCAAAATGAATAAAATGGGATGTATCTAGATGTATTTTAGTTCTAGATACATCTCTTTTTATCCATTTTGATGACAAGTATTTTCGGACGGAGGGAGTACTAAGCCAAGATGACTGCACATTCCTCCTCAACTCCTCATCCACAAAAGCAAACAAGTCATTCAACATCGTTCCCTTGCGTCTGCCATGGGCAGGGTGAGTTCTGGGTCGAGACATTACCACCAGGGAGAGGCGAGCATGGAAGCGGAAGCACGAGAGATGTCCCGCCTCGCCGCGAAAGCAGCCGACATGTCCTGCCGCGCGGTAGTAGCAGCACAGAGGTCCCGCCACGCCACCGAAGCAGCATAGAGGTCCTGCCGCACCGTTGATGCAACAGACTGGTCCGACCACGCCGCGGAAGCAGCAGAGATGTCCTGCCGCGCCGCGAATGCAGCAGAGATGTCCCGCCGCACCGTGAATGCAGTAGAGATGTCCTTCCGCGCCGTAGTGGCCTGGGAAAATGTCTTGCGGGTAGGCGATGACTCTTATAGGAGCATGCATGCGATCATCCATAGCTAGATGGATCAGATCTCCAGCTGAGCGAGGTTGCAGGATGACATGAAAGCCTCGTTTGAACAGGCTACTGGCATCATCCGACAACTAGGGGAGGAAAATGTGAAGCTCTGGGCCGAGCGCGGCCTGCTGAGGGAAAATATCGCGGAAGGGCGAACTAGGCAGAGGAGACCTCTACCTTGTTGAAGAGGACAGCCGTCATCTCAGGAAACTTATGGATGAGAATGCCATGCTCCGCATCGAGCGTGAAAGGCTGGTGGAGGAATCCGTGGATGCTTCCAAGCAACATATTAAAGAGATGAAACTGATGAAAGAGATATTCGCCGATTGCCACGAGAATTAGTCTCCGCGACCTGCAGCGCATCAAGAAAGTAGAGATCTACGAGCCAGATTGTTGTATGCGTCTTCCTTCTTCTTTTACCCTTGTGTATTTTGGGCATAGCCGCATGTGGCTTTTAATTATCTTCCTAAATATGTAAGACAATTATTATCCATTGTTGTCATTGTCGGTGTCAAAACCGGCGAATCTCGGGTAGGGGGTCCCAAACTGTGCGTCTAAGGCTAATGGTAATAGGAGGCGGGGGACACAATGTTTACCCAGGTTCTGGCCCTCTCTATGGAGGTAATACCCTACTTCCTGCTTGATTGATCTTGATGAATATGAGTATTACAAGAGTTGATCTACCACGAGATCATAATGGCTAAACCCTAGAAGCTAGCCTATGCTTATGATTGTTGTTCCTGTCTCTACGGACTAAACCCTCCAGTTTATATAGACACCAGAGGGGGCTAGGGTTTACACAAAGTTGGTTACAGAGAAAGGAATCTACATATCTGAATCACCGAGCTTACCATCCACGCAAAGGAGAGTCACATCCGGACATGGGAAGAAGTCTTCGATCTTATATCTTCATAGTTCAACAGTCCGACCCATGATTTAGTCTGGCTATCCGAGGACCCCTTAGTCTAGGACTCCCTCAGTAGCCCCTGAACCAGGCTTCAATGACGATGAGTCTGGCGCGCAGATTGTCTTCAGCATTGCAAGGCGGGTTCCTTCTCTGATTAGTCCACAATAGTTTTCGGACCAAAAACATGTCCAGCTATGCAAAACAAATACCACACACAATCATAGAGAGTATAATATTTTCATGAGTCCAATCCGCTGACAACTTTTCATAGTGTGACATCACGCCATCGCCCGATCATTATTTCAAACCGTTTCCCAGCCTGCTACTCCATGTTTCACGAGGCGGTTTTATTGGCACGCCTTGTCGAAGCAGAGATCGTGTCCCCTTATCACGAGATTCTCATCAACACAGGCGTGGGTAACCCAACCGTTCCGTTGGTATGATTCCTTGGGAATAGGCATGTTTTAAGGCCATGTAGGGGATGTTTGATATTCGTCGCCTTTATAAAGAGGCCAGGACCTGTCTTTTTTCCTTCCACGCCAATCCTCTCCTCCTCCCACCTCAAGTTCCAACACCCCAGGTTTAATCCAGCTGCTTCGAGCCTCCGGCCATGTCCGGATCCAGCCTTCAAGGCCGGTGGACGGCCTCTTCTGTCACAGATGAGGACATCACGAAGCTCAGGGAGGCAAGATACTTAACTACGGAAATCCTTCACTGGCTTCCTGCTCAGGGGCAGGTCAACTCTACTCCCAGATCCAATGAGAGGGTCGTATTCATCTCTCACTTCCTCCGAGGGCTAGGTTTTGCCCTTCATCCCTTCGTTCGAGGGCTCATGTTTTATTACGGACTAGATTTCCATGATCTAGTCCCAGACTCTTTCCTTCACATCTCGGTGTTTATCATCACGTGTGAGGCCTTCCTCCGCATTACCCCACACTTAGGCTTATGGCTTAAAACCTTTAATGTAAAACCGAAGGTAATAGACGAGAAACAAGTGGAGTGCAAAGGTGCTTCAATAAGCAAGCTTATCAATTCTCCTTGGCCAAAGGGTTCCTTCACAGAGTCTTCCGACCTATGGCAACGAGAGTGGTTTTATATCTCTGAACCTCGCGGTAAGAAGTGGGCAGCTACACCTGTGTTTCGATCTGGCCCTCCGCCATAGCTCGCATCGTGGATCAACAGAGGGCTGGACTGGGGATCTATTGTTGAAGTGCGGATGCTGGAAAGTCGCATTTGGAGCCTCATTGAGAAGGATACCGGTCTTATCAATGTAATCCAGGTAATGCTAGTCCGCCGGATCCTACCTTGTCAGCGACACCCTCTCTGCATGTGGGAGTTCAATCCAGAAGGTCCACAGACTCTTCAGCACTTCTCTGGCAAGATGCTCAGAGAGATGTGGAAGTTGTTCTTTGGCACACGAAAATAGTGGCCAGATAATATACAAGACATTGGTATTGACTGCAACCATCCGGATACCTCGGTAAGCACTTAACTCCCGAACATAGTTTAGTCTAATTTCTCATAACAATGTACTGAGAAACTCGTACTCTGCCAGGGCTGGATAAACAAGGCGGAGAGAATCACGTGTTCGGCCCCTCTTCCCGAAGACTCGTCGGATCCGACGTTAGCCGAGATGCTGGTTCTGGCACCCTATCAAGTGCCGGTAAGGGAAGACAAGGAGAAGAGCAAGGAGGCCCAAGGAGGCCCTCATTCTAGAGGCTCACCCGGCCTCATGTCCGGGGAGATTGGAACTCCCTCTTCCGAAGACGGAAGAGAAGGAAAAACTGACGTCCCTTCTCCTTGTGGGAAGAAAAGGACCGCCTACGAAGACATGAAGATAAGGGCTTCTAAGCGAGGGAAAACATCCCTATCGGGGGGCTCTAGTCCGGGAGGCGATGTTGACAGGCAGTCTGTCCATAAAGGCAGGCCCCTAGCGGAATCGTAAGTGAACAAGGGTGTTTTAAACATATCCCGTTCTTTCCTGGTTGCCAGAATAATATTTTAAAATATATGTTTACAGTCCGACATGCCGCCTTCCTCAACAGTCCTCCTCCTCGGGGGATCTTCTTCCGGAGATGATGGAAAATGAGTCACCTCTCCAAAACTCCTTGCCTGATAAGGCAGACATCACCGAGGTGGGTGTCGTCTCGAAAGATCCCTCCCGATCAACAGACGGTGCGAGGGACAGTGAGGACCGGGCCCGATGATGCTTCGGCCGCCCAGGGTCCAGGTTGTGCGGACCGCACAAGAAACGACAACAAAGGCCCCGGACTATCCGGTTTCCGAGGGACGGCACATACTGCTCCGAATCCAGAGGTGCCGGATACATTGACGGACACATTGCGACATGCATCCATCTCAGAGGAACATCGTACCTTGATGGGTATGGTGGTTAAAAAGGTTCTGTACGCAAAAAATGGACTGAATGAAGCCTTTATGAGCCTGCTAGGAAGCTTCGAGGTACGTAATGTAGTATTTTTAAAAATGCCATAAATGCAAAAATGCGCTTGTGTACAGGTAGTAGCCCCTGAGACTCTGATTGGCATCCAAAAGGAGGCAAACAGAGGGTCAATAAATACATACAAAAAATATTCTGACTAATTTAAATACAGGGTGTTACATCCATGGTGACTGCTCAAGCTACAGAAGTAGCACATCTGAAGCAGAAAGTTGATGTAGTGGATGATGACATCACACTCATGAACAGGCGGCTCGATGAGGCGTAAGGTATGTCTTCGGGGCAGGCAATATATACAAATATTAGAAATATGAGCATGCCGCTGAGACTTGCAATATGTTTAACTGCATATGGTGCCGCCGCCATTGAGACCCTTCAGGCTGAGCTTGCCCGGGCCAAGGAACAAGCCAGGGTGAATAATGCAGCTGCCGAAAAGGCAGCTGCGGAATTAAAAGCCGAACAAGCTGCTCGGCGCCAGAGTGAGGAAATAATATCTACTATGGCGCTTGAGTTGAAGGATACCACTCGCCGTTGTGAATTTCTCGAGAAAGATAACCGAACAAAAGCGGCCGATCTTGAGAGGGCTTTACAAGAGGCGAAGGAAGCACGGTCCGAGTCTAGAGCGGCTCGGGAGGAGATCCGGCAAGCTGGGGAAATCGTGGCTGGTAAGCCCTTCTTATTGTGAACTAAATTCGGTGATCCGAAGTATGCCCCACTTGATCAAGTGTGGAGTTCTCCAGACTAATTTTTGGACTTGTCAAGGAGTGCTTCTGATGGAACGCAGTTTTTCCAAACCCAAGAAGGACATGTGATGGAAAAGCTTTTCTGCCACAATTCAGCATGTCAAAGCGTCCGCTGTTGCTAAACAAACAGATGGCCCAATGGGTAGAGCTCCACAGGATAACCGGTCTTGCCATGAAGGCCGTTGTGGTCCAGCTGTGGCCTAGAGAGCCAGTTCCTAATAGTTATTTTTGCTTAGTGCAAAGACTTGTTCATGCGGCGGCGCATATCAACGCTGTCAAGCGGTCAATGTGCATAGAAGGTGCACGGATGGCCTTTGCCCACGTCAAGACGTACTGGGCGAAGATGAAGGCCACCGATATTGCAACAAGGAGTCCACCCGAGGGCAAGGACACGCCAAAGCATTACTTTGTAGATGTCTTAGAGGGTGCCTGCTTGATAGAGGGTCAGTGCTCGAAAGATATTATGTTCGAGTAAAATGTATCAAAATTGTAAAAACAATATTATGATATGTTTTAAGGCTATATGTTTATACTTTTGCCCAAAAAGTTTTAGTGCCTCCTGTGTGGCTGTTTATATATATATATAATCTGAAAGTTTGCCAGTCATCGGCTTCAGCCCCCTCGCGCATAACACGAGGGTGTTCGCAAAAGCACTTGATCACACTTGACCCAACGTCTTGGTCCGTTAAGGAGGTGTCAATGCGGCGAACCAAGCAATCAGACTATATGGCTTTAACACTTTCACTTAGCCATAGGAGTTTGATGGTGGGTCGACGATGTAGCCCCTGGTACGTACGCAGTTATCCGAATACGATGCGTTGACATACATGACCGGAAAACCGGTCCTTCATTAATGCGGAAGGAATCGCAAAGATTCTACTGAGTCATCGAGTGGTTGACCAGCTCTCGCCGCATCATGACAGTCAGTTTTTGGCTTTCTCTACTGAGGTGCTCATCTGGAAGAACCAGGACACAATCGCAGTAGCTCTCCCTTTACTACCCTATCCGATATAGCGGAACGTAGGGCAGCAAACACAGGAGCTGGGCAACCAAACTATTGACCAAAGACATGATTCGGAGTGATGCATATAAGGCCAAACTCGTGACACCGAACACTCCCTAAGGTGTTCGGACTTTTCAACATATACTGGGCTGACGACAGCCCCTGGTAATGGACCCTGGTTTCAAGGCACATGTGGCAATCTGGCATGGGGAAATAATGCAGGTGGTGAGAGAATAAAACTCCAAACACCTTCTGAATCAAGCTGCTTCTATATCATCCATTAAGACGACAAGCCGTATTCTTACAGATAGTGCCGATAGCTTCCTTGGATATTTTACATGCCAGGAAAGTATAAAACAAAAACAGATAAAAAAGGTTTACACATGGGCTTAATCTAAAAAGAAACCTTAGTGCGGGGCCCTGCTGCACGTCTGTGCCATTTTATCCTTTGTGATTTGTCCAAGAAGGGTGGTGTGATGGCCAGCTGTAAAAAAAGAATAAAAAGCTTGTAGAAAGGAATTCAGTGTGGCCATAGTCATAGCTGGCTCATTTAATGAGACTTGAAATATAGTTTATAGAGTTCGAATAGGGTCGAGCCAAACTATGGACTATTTGTATGAAGTGTGACCCGGTCGCCGCCCAAGGAATTTTGAGGGTATACTTGTGTATACGAGGCATGTATGCCATCACCTTGTTGGGCAGTCGATGGGGGTGTAACTGCTGATTGAGCTCAGATTTATTTGAGCTGCCGCACGGAGGCGTGCACCGGACACGTTTAGCTATGTCCGCGGTCGTAACGACCGATGAGCTATTCGGCTTGAATAGGCCGTTTTGGGCTTAGACTGCTAGAGCCACCGTGTACTCTTCTGTACAAAGAGAGCGCTTCGTGTTTCCACTGACCATGATGACACCGCGTGGTCCAGGCATTTTGAGCTTTAGATAGGTGTAATTGCAGGACTGCATTGAAGCGGGTGAAGGCCATTCTTCCGAGTAATGCATGATAGCCACTTCAGAATGGAGCTATGTTGAAGATTAGCTCTTTGCGTCGGAAGTTGTGAGGAGAGCCGAATACGACCTCCAATGTTAAAGAGCCAGTGCAGCGGGCCTCTACGCCCGGTATAACTCCTTTAAAGGTTGTGATGCTTGGCTTGATTCTTGACTGGTCTATCCCCATCTTGCGGACAATGTCCTGGTATATCAAGTTGAGACTGCTGCCGCCGTCCATAAGGACGCGTGTGAGGTGGTATCCGTCGATTATTGGATCGAGCACTAGGGCAGCCGAACCCCCGTGACAGGTACTAGTCGGGTGATCCCTGCGATCAAAGGTGTTTGGACAGGCCGACCATGGGTTAAATTTGGGGGCAACGGGCTCGACGGTATAGACATCTCGGAGTGTGTGTTTGCGCTCCCTTTTTGGGTTATGAGTGACATAGATCATGTTTACTGTCTTGAGCTCTGGTGGAAATTTCTTCTGTCCCCCCGTGTTCAGCTAGCGAGGTTCGTCCCCGTCTTTGCTTTGATGTCCCTTCCCCTTGTGTTCGGTGTTGAGTTTGCCGGCCTGCTTGAAGAACCAACAACTATGGTTGGTATGGTTTGCAGGTTTAGTGGGGGTGCCGTGGATCTGGCAGGGCCTGTCTAGAATTTTATCCAGGCTGGATGTACCTTCTTTATTGCCTTTAAATGGCTTCTTACGCTTACCGGGTCTCGAGCCCCTGAATCCGGCGTTTACCACTGTATTGTCTGGGCTTTCTTCATTGTTTTGATGTTTGTTTTTATTGCGTCGTGGCTTTGCATTGCCATCTCTGACTTTGGATGTGCCAGGATTGCTGGTGCTGCTACGAGCTAACCAGATGTCCTCACCCGTGCAAAAATGAGTCATGAGTGTGGTTAAGGCTGCCATTGTCCTAGGTTTTTCCTGGCCGAGGTGTCTGGCTAGCCATTCGTCCTGGACACAATGCTTGAAGGCCACTAAGGCTTCGGCGTCCGGACAATCGACGATTTGGTTCTTCTTAGTGAGAAACCGATTCCAAAGCTTACGGTCAGATTCTCCGGGTTGTTGAATTATGTGACTTAGATCGTCTACATCTGGATGTCGGACATAGGTCCCTTGAAAATTGGCCCGAAAAGCGTCCTCAAGTTCTTCCCAGCTTCCAATGGAATTTTCAGGGAGGCTTTTCAGCCAGTGTCGAGCTGGTCCTTTCAGTTTGAGGGGTAAGTATTTGATGGCATGGAGATTATCTCCGCGAGCCATGTGGATGTGAAGAATAAAGTCTTCTATCCAGACCGCAGGGTCCATCGTTCCATCATATGCCTTGATATTTACGGGTTTAAACCCTTCTGGAAATTCGTGATCCAGCACCTCATCGGTGAAGCACAAGGGGTGTGCAGCACCCCTGTATTTGGTTGTGTCATGGCGTGGGTCCGACGGTTGTAAGGTTCGGTGTTGGTTCCGAACTGGTAAATGACCGGCGTATTTGGTTTGATAATCATGATCCTATGTAGGAGCACGTTTCTTGGATCCATAGATGGACCTGGTTCTGCCAGCCTTTTTGTCTAGGTCCTCACGTAGATCGTGTTTCTGGTCCTGAGTCTCAACCTCCCTTCCTTTACGGGGAGGGGGTGCGGGCTTGTGTGCAGCATTGCTAGCCGCTCTGTCTCGACCATGAGGTGGTCGGTCCGGTTTGTCGACCATATTACTTTTCGGCAGTATGGGCGCAATAGCCTCGTCGTCAAATTCGGGCAGCAGTCTACACTTAGGATAGCTCTTTGTTTGGCGATTACCATCGTATTTTTCCTCAGCGTCTAGCACTTCGTTCCATCTGTCATTGAGCATATCTTGTGCGGCTTTAAGCCGCTGCTTCTGCTTCTTCAAGCTCCTCGTAGTGGCGATAAGTCTCCGATGGAGGCATTCTTGTTCAAAAGGTTCTTCCGGGACGATGAATTCATCGTCGCCCAGACTGATCTCCTCTTCGGAGACGGGTTGATAATTAGAATATTCGGCGTTGCTGTGGTCGGACAACGGCCCCGGACTGTGTTCGCCGTCTTCTCCCTCGTCCCGCACCATCGCTAGATCTACAGGGTCTTCATTGTCTTCGGCATCGTCCAGGGTATTACCTTCTCCTGTGATGGTGTTGCTGTTGTTTCCCTTGCCGGATCGAGGTCGGCGCTTCTGACGCGAACGCTTTGGAGGTTCATCGACGGGTTTATCTTTTTCACCATCGGCCTCCTTCTCTTTAAGTGTATCCACCATGTATATATCGTATGAGGACGCCATCCACCGCCAGGTTATGGGTGGGTTTTGGTATAGATTTTCTCCGGCTTCGAGGTCCATCCCTTCGAAGTCTTCGGAGGCATAGTCAAGTAGATCAGTTAAATCTTCGATGGTGGCTATTAAGTGGGTCGTGGGTGGGAGCAGAATTCGCCCTCTGCTTCCATTTCAAGCCGGACATAGTTCGGCTGAGGGTCTCCGGACAAGGAAAGGGATTTTAATGAGTTTAACACATCGCCTAGAGGTGAGTGCTAGAAGATGTCCCGGAGTTGAACTCCAGGATCAGGGCCCAATCAGGTTCGATGGACGCGGATGCACGTGGTCCGGAGCCTATAGTGGGAGACGAATGCAGGGTTCCGGTATCGCAAGCCCAGCTTGATGTTGGGCCTGTGTGCGGCTCGAACATCGCGGAGTCTTTGGCTTCCGTGGCGGGGTTGAGCTTCTCGTCCTCGGACGGTGCGGTCTGCTCTGGATCTAGGGCCAGAGCGGTCACGGGTGTTGTCTCCTGAACGCGGTCCGATGACAGATTTAGGTCATGTTCATCGTGGTGGCAGGGGGTGATACGTCTCCAACGTATCTATAATTTTTGATTGCTCCATGCTACTTTATCTACTGTTTTGGACTATATTGGGCTTTACTTTCCACTTTTATATTACTTTTGGGACTAACCTATTAACCGGAGGCCCAACCCAGAATTGCTGTTTTTTGCCTATTTCAGTATTTCGAAGAAACATAATATCAAACGGAGTCCAAACGGAATGAAACCTTCGGGAACGTGATTTTCGCACCGAACGTGATCCAGGAGACTTGGACCCTACTCCAAGAAGTGCCAAAGGTGGTCACGAGGATGGAGGGCGTGCCCCCTGGGCGCGCCCCCTGCCTCGTGGGCCCCCTGTTGCTCCACCGACGTACTCCTTCCTCCTATATATACCTACGTACCTCCGTCAGATCAGAGACGGAGCCAAAATCCTAATTCCACCGTCGCAACTTTCTGTATTCGCGAGATCCCATCTTGGGGCCTGTTCCGGAGCTTCGCCGGAGAGGGTATCTACCACGGAGGGCTTCTACATCAACACCATAGCCTCTCCGATGAAGTGTGAGTAGTTTACTTCAGACCTTCGGGTCCATAGCTAGTAGCTAGATGGCTTCTTCTCTCTTTTTGGATCTCAATACAATGTTCTCCCTCTCTCTTGTGGAGATCTATTCAATGTAGTCTTCTTTTTTGCGGTGTGTTTGTTGAGTCCGATGAATTGTGGGTTTATCATCCAGCTTATCTATGAATAATATTTGATTCTTCTCTGAATTCTCTTATGTATGATTGAGTTATCTTTGCAAGTCTCTTCGAATTATCCGTTTGGTTTGGCCAACTAGATTGGTAGTTCTTGCAATGGCAGAAGTGTTTAGCTTTGGGTTCAATCTTGCGGTGTTCTTACCTAGTGACAGAAAGGGTTGCAAGGCACGTATTGTATTGTTGCCATCGAAGATAACAAGATGGGGTTTTTATCATATTGCATGAATTTATCCCTCTACATCATGTCATCTTGCTTAAGGCGTTACTTCGTTTTTAACTTAATACTCTAGATGCATGCTGGATAGCGGTCGATGAGTGGAGTAATAGTAGTAGATGCAGAATCGTTTCGATCTACTTGTTTTGGACATGATGCCTATATACATGATCATACCTAGATAATCTCATAATTATTCGCTTTTCTATCAATTGCTCAATAGTAATTTGTTCACCCACCGTAGAATACTTATGCTCTTGAGAGAAGCCACTAGTGAAACCTATGGCCCCCGGGTCTATTCTCATCATATCAATCTCCACTACTTTATTTACTTGCTTTGTTTTTACTTTGCTTTTTACTCTTTACTTTGTCATCTCTATATCAAAAATACCAAAAATATTATTTATCATCTCTATCAGATCTCACCCTCGTAAGTGACCGTGAAGGGATTGACAACCCCTAATCGCGTTGGTTGTGAGTAGCTATCGTTTTGTGTAGGTACGAGGGACTCGTGCGTGATCTCCTATTGGATTGATACCTTGGTTCTCAAAAACTGAGGGAAATACTTACGCTACTTTACTGCATCATCCTCTCCTCTTCGGGGAAATCCAATGCAGTGCTCAGGAGGTAGCAAGAAGAATTTCTGGCGCCGTTGCTGGGGAGTTTGCGCAAAAGTCAACCATACCAAGTACCCATAACAATCCCTATCTCTCGTATTACATTATTTGCCTCTCCTTTTCCTCTCCCCACTTCATCCTTGCCGTTTTATTCGCCCTCTCTTTCCCAATCTCCTCCTCTCTTTCTCTTTCGTCTTTTTCTCGTTCGCCTTTTTGTTTGCCGCTATGTCTGAAACTGGGGAGATTATCGTTGATATGGACAATAATAATGACATAGAAAATCCCGAGGCTCCGGTCGATGAACCCCATATCTTGCATACTAAAAAGTTTCGAATCGGAAGTGGTAACCTTATTGGCAAAGGTGTTATTCAAGATTTCTTTACTTGTACCGGTGCTTTACCTTCTTTGGGTTGTTCTATCCTTCATAGAACAAGTAGTCTTGCGGATGCTATCGCTATGCTTGTAGTTGAACTTGAAAGACAATTTATGCACATGCATCCTTGCATCCGAAGAATTTTCTTAGAATTTTCTAATATTGAGCATTCCTCTGTTAAGCACGCTGTTACTATCTTTTTGGCTCATGAGTTTAGATTTATCATTAGAGAAGCTAAAGAAATCTTTGCACACTATAGGGTGGACGCCGGTCGTCCTCCCATAGAAGCAATCCTTTATGATCAAGAGGAATTTAGACGTTTTCAATCTTCTGACTATGTCGCTTTTAATGAAAACCTTAGAAAAAAGGTTCCTAGCAAAGTCTTGATTGATTGCATTAAAGAACTTAATAATGATTTTGCTCTTCGAAATGACGAGCTAGGATACTCTCTTGAGTATAGGCTCACAAAATTTTGCCAAAAGAATGCTTTTAGTGATGAAATAGTTGTGCACTATGAAGGGCCGAAGGAGGATCCTATTCCTCCCTTTATTGATCTTGGGGACCTTTGTCCCACAAATTTTAGCCCTTTTGATTACTTTTGCTTGCCTCAAAGGAAGCTTGCTGCCGAACATAGAGAATATGAGATGAGTTTTCAAGATCTATCCTATTATTATGGCACTCGTTAGATCTATCTTCGCTTTTATGCCTAGCTAAGGGCGTTAAACGATAGCGCTTGTTGGGAGGCAACCCAATTTTATTTTGTGTTTGTATTTTTGCTTCTGTTTAGGAATAAATAATCCATCTACTTTCTGTTTAGATGTGGTTTTATGTTTTAATTAGTGTTTGTGCCAATTAGAACCTATAGGATAAGCTATGATGATAGTTGATTTGATTCTGCTGAAAAACAGAAACTTTGCGCTCACGAGACAAAATTCAATAAATCACAGAAACGTGCTTTTGCATTGATTCTTTCTTATGCTGATCAATAAACAAATTTTCCAGTACGTCCTATTTTGGTAGAATTTTTAGAGTTCCAGAAGTTTGCGTTAGTTACAGATTGCTACAGACTGTTCTGTTTTTGACAGATTCTGTTTTTTGTGTGTTGTTTGCTTATTTCAATGCATCTTTGGCTAATAAATTAGTTTATAAACCATAAGGAAGTTGGAATACAGTAGGTTTAACACCAATATAAATAAAGAATGAGTTCATTACAGTACCTTAAAGTAGTCTTTTGTTTTCTTTCACTAACGGAGCTCACGAGATTTCTATTGAGTTTTGTGTTGTGAAGTTTTCAAGTTTTGGGTGAATTCTTTTGATGGATTATGGAACAAAGAGTGGCAAGAGCCTAAGCTTGGGGATACCCATGGAACCCCCAAGATAATCCAAGGACACCAAAAAGTCAAAGCTTGGGGATGCCCCGGAAGGCATCCCCTCTTTCGTCTACTTCCATCGGTAATTTACTTGGAGCTATATTTTTATTCACCACATGTCATGTGTTTTGCTTGGAGCGTCTTGTATTATTTGCGTCTTTGCTTGTTAGTTTACCACAATCATCCTTGCTGTACACACCTTTTGAGAGAGCCATACATCATTTAGAATTTGCTAGAATACTCTATGTGCTTCACTTATATCTTTTGAGCTTGATATTTTTGCTCTAGTGCTTCACTTAGATCTTTTAGAGCAGGGTGATGGATTTGTTTTAAAGAAACTATTGATCTCTCATGCTTCACTTAGATTATTTTGAGAGTCGTTAATAGCATGGTAATTTGCTTCATGTTAATATACTTGGTATTCAAGATATGTGAAACTTTCTTTTTAGTGAATTGAATACTAAGATAAGTTTGATGCTTGATAATTGTTTTGAGATATGGAGGTGATAATATCAAAGTCGTGCTAGTTGGGTGATTATGAATTTGAGAAATGCTTGTGTTGAAGTTTGCAAGTCCCGTAGCATGCACATATGGTTAAAGTTGTGTAACAAATTTGAAACATGAAGTGCACCTGGCTTGTGCATCCTTATGAGTGGCGGTCGGGGACGAGCGATGGTCTTTTCCTACCAATCTATCCCCCTAGGAGCATGCACGTAGTACTTGATTTTTGATGACTTCTAAATCTTTGCAATAAGTATATGAGTTCTTTTGACTAATGTTGAGTCCATGGATTATACACACTCTCACCTTTCCGCCTTTGCTAGCCTCTTCGGTACCGTGCATTGCCCTTTCTCACCTTGAGAGTTGGCGCAAACTTCGCCGGTTCATCCAAACCCCGTGATACGATATGCTCTATCACACATAAACCCCTTTATATCTCCTCAAAACAGCCACCATACCTACCTATTTATGGCATTTCCATAGCCATTCCGAGATATATTGCCATGCAACTTCCATCATCATCATCATGACATACATTACTTTTGTCATATTGCCATTGCATGATCATGTAGTTGACATCGTATTTGTGGCAAGGCCACCATGCATTACTTTCCATACATGTCACTCTTGATTCATTGCACCATCCCGGTACACCGCCGGAGGCATTCATATAGAGTCATATCTTGCTCTAAGTTTCGAGTTGTAATCCTTATGTTGTAATCAATAGAAGTGTGATGATCATCATTATTAGAGCATTGCCCAAAAGAAAAAGAAAAAAAGAAAAAAAAAGAGAAAAAAAAGAAATGCCAAAAGAAAAAAAAGGAAAGGCCCAAAAAAAGAAAAGAAAAAAGGGCAATGCTACTATCTCTTTTTCCACACTTGTGCTTCAAAGTAGCACCTTGTTCTTCATGTAGTGAGTCTCATATATTGTGCTTCAAAGTAGCACCTTGTTTCTCATGTAGTGAGTCTCATAAGTTGTTTTTTATACTAGTGGGAATCTTTCATTATAGAATTTGGCTTGTATATTCCTACGATGGGCTTCCTCAAATGCCCTAGGTCTCCATGAGCAAGCAAGTTGGATGCACACCCACTAGTTTTCTTTTGTTGAGCATTCATAGCTCTAGTGCATCCGTTGCATGGCAATCCCTACTCCTCATGTTGACATCAATTGATGGGCATCTCCATAGCCCGTTGGTTATCCTCGTCAATGTGAGACTTTCTCTTTTTTTATCTTCTCGACACAATCCCCATCATCATATTCTATTCCACCCATAGTGCTATATCCATGGCTCACGCTCATGTATTGCGTGAAGGTTGAAAAAGTTTGAGATTATTTAACTATGAAACAATTGCTTGGCTTGTCATCGGGGGTATAGAAGTTGGGAACATCTTTGTGTGACGAAAATGAAGAATAGCCTAACTATATGATTTTGTAGGGATGAACTTTCTTTTGCCATGCTATTTTGAGAAGACATGATTACTTTGATTAGTATGCTTGAAGTATTATTATTTTTGTGTCAATATGAACTTTTGTCTTGAATCTTTTCGATCTGAATATTCATATCACAATCAAGAAGATTTACATTGAAATTATGCCAAAGTACCACTCCGCATCAAAAATTCTTTTTTATCATTTACCTACTCGAGGACGAGCAGGAATTAAGCTTAGGGATGCTTGATACGTCTCCAACGTATCTATAATTTTTGATTGCTCCATGCTACTTTATCTACTGTTTTGGACTATATTGGACTTTATTTTCCACTTTTATATTACTTTTGGGACTAACCTATTAACCGGAGGCCCAGCCCAGAATTGCTGTTTTTTGCCTATTTCAGTATTTCGAAGAAACAGAATATCAAACGGAGTCCAAACAGAATGAAACCTTCGGGAACGTGATTTTCTCACCGAACGTGATCCAAGAGACTTGGACCCTACTCCAAGAAGTGCCAGAGGCGGTCACGAGGGTGGAGGGCGCGCCCCCTGCCTCGTGGGCCCCCTGTTGCTCCACCGACGTACTCCTTCCTCCTATATATACCTACGTACCTCCGTCAGATCAGAGATGGAGCCAAAAACCTAATTCCACCGCCGCAACTTTCTGTATCCGCGAGATGCCATCTTGGGGCTGTTCCGGAGCTCCACCGGAGAGGGTATCTACCACGGAGGGCTTCTACATCAACACCATAGTCTCTCCGATGAAGTGTGAGTAGTTTACTTTAGACCTTCGGGTCCATAGCTAGTAGCTAGATGGCTTATTTTCTCTTTCTGGATCTCAATACAATGTTCTCCCCCTCTCTTGTGGAGATCTATTCGATGTAATCTTCTTTTTTGTGGTGTGTTTGTTGAGACCAATGAATTGTGGGTTAATGATCCAGCTTATCTATGAATAATATTTGATTCTTCTCTGAATTCTTTTATGTATGATTGAGTTATCTTTGCAAGTCTCTTCGAATTATCCGTTTGGTTTGGCCAACTAGATTGGTAGTTCTTGTAATGGGAGAATTGTTTAGCTTTGGGTTCAATCTTGCGGTGTCCTTACCTAGTGACAGAAAGGGTTGCAAAGCACGTATTGTATTGTTTCCATCGAGGATAACAAGATGGGGTTTTTATCATATTGCATGAATTTATCCCTCTACATCATGTCATCTTGCTTAAGGCGTTACTTTGTTTTTAACTTAATACTCTAGATGCATGCTGGATAGCGGTCGATGAGTGGAGTAATAGTAGTAGATGCAGAATCGTTTCGATCTACTTGTTTTGGACGTGATGCCTATATACATGATCATACCTAGATAATCTCATAATTATTCGCTTTTCTATCAATAGCTCAACAGTAATTTGTTCACCCACCGTAGAATACTTATGCTCTTGAGAGAAGTCACTAGTGAAACCTATGGCCCCCGGGTCTATTCTCATCATATCAATCTCCATTACTTTATTTACTTGCTTTGTTTTTACTTTGCTTTTTACTTTTTACTTTGCATCTCTATATCAAAAATACCAAAAATATTATTTATATCTCTATCAGATCTCACCCTCGTAAGTGACCGTGAAGGGATTGACAACCCCTAATCGCGTTGGTTGCGAGTAGCTATCGTTTTGTGTAGGTACGAGGGACTCGTGCGTGATCTCCTACTGGATTGATACCTTGGTTCTCAAAAACTGAGGGAAATACTTATGCTACTCTACTGCATCATCCTCTCCTCTTCGGGGAAATCCAATGCAGTGCTCAAGAGGTAGCAGGGGGCAGTCGTCATGGGCTCGAATCCGTCGAAGATCAAGTCTCCCCAGATATCGTCCACGAAATTCAGGCTTCCAAATCTGACCCGATGGCCAGGGGCGTAGCTATCGATCTGCTCCAGATGGACAAGTGAGTTGGCCCGACGTGCGAAGCTGCCGACTACGAAGATCTCTCCCTGGATTGCATTGTTGTAGATAATTGATGGAGCCATCAAGCCTTCTGGCGACGATGTAGTGGAACTCTCAATGAAATCACCAATTTGGTGTCAAAACCGGCGGATCTCGGGTAGGGGGTCCCGAACTATGCGTCTAAGGCTAATGGTAACAGGAGGCGGGGGACACAATGTTTACCCAGGTTCGGGCCCTCTCTATGGAGGTAATACCCTACTTCCTGCTTGATTGATCTGGATGAATATGAGTATTACAAGAGTTGATCTACCATGAGATCGTAATGGCTAAACCCTAGAAGCTAGCCTATGATTATGATTGTTGTTTCTGTCTCTACAGACTAAACCCTCCAGTTTATATAGACACCGGAGGGGGCTAGGGTTTACACAAAGTCGGTTACAGAGAAAGGAATCTACATATGCGAATCACCGAGCTTGCCATCCACGCAAAGGAGAGTCCCATCCGGACACGGGAAGAAGTCTTCGATCTTGTATCTTCATAGTTCAACAATCCGGCCCATGATTTAGTCTGGCTGTCCAAGGACCCCTTAGTCTAGGACTCCCTCAGTCGTCCTTATATATCCATCAGTCTTGCTATAAGTTGTAGTAGATGCTATATAGGTCCGTCGGGTCTTACATCAAGATCCGTGCAAAATTTCTTTTCATATTTTCTTTTTTCTCTCTTAAATATGAGTCGAGTGATACATAGCCACACCATTAAACAGGGGCTCAGGCACCATTAATGGAGACCTTGGGAGAGAGGTGGGTGGCAGATGGAGGTCAAAGGGCTCTCCTCCCGATAAGCACGCGCAGGGGTCTGATCGCATGCCTCCCGTACTCAAATAGTTACCCTGCATGTCGCCTCCTAGCTAATAAAAGAGGGGATGCGTCGCGGGACGTAAATGGTAAGTAGAACACCCACGGTTTCAATAATACTTGTGTTTCCGATTGTAACGTGACAACACTTGTTCCAAAATGACTTTGTTGATTTTTAATGTGTGCGCCTTTCCAAATCGGACAACAAAGTTACCACAACATGTTGGTGCCATGTCATGACACCAAGCCAAGTTTCATGATTTTCAGGCGTGTTTTGGATTTACCGGAATTAAAAAACCAAGTTTCTCAATGTTTCTGGCCGAGCCACGACGCCCAGATGTTTGAATTTCATTCCCATTTCTTGCATGGGACCTAGAAATTTACCCGAGGACACATGTGTGATTTTTCAACCAACTTTCATGCACTGGAGCATGTGCTTGTAGTTCTAATTTGAATTATGCACATTAAATGACCAGAAACTTAATTAATGTACTAAAAAGGCCAAACGAACCCTGAATAATTCCAAAATTTAACATGACACTCATATAGTTCTATGTTGCCTCTGTAAAGAAAATCAAGGGGGGGGCAACATATATCGTTTCACAACAAAGGTGACATGTTCCCTCTCAGAACCACGAGCCTTCTTGAGAGAAGCTCCGCTTTGCAAGAAGCTTATACCAAAACTTGTTCCAATTCGTCCAAATTTTTTACCACAACATGTTAGTACCATGACATGACACCATGCCAAGTTTCATGATTTTCAGGTGTGTTTTGGATTTACAAGAATTTTAAAACCAAGTTTCTCAATGTTCTTGGCCGAGCCACGATACCCAGATGTTTGAATTTCATTCCCATTTCTTGCATGGGACCTAGAAATTTAGCCAAGGACACACATGTTATTTTTCAACCAACTTGGTGCACTGGAGCATGTGCTTGTAGTTCAAAATTGAGTTATGCTCATTAAATGACCATAAACTCAATTAACGTATAGAAAAGGCCAAATGAACCAAGACTAATCCCAAAATTTAACATGGCACTCATATAGTTCTATGTTGCCTCTGTAAATAAAATCAAGGGGGGTAGCGTATATTGTTTCACACACAAAGGTGACACGTTCTCTCTCGGAACCACGAGCCTTCTAGAGAGAAGCTCCGGTTTGCAAGAAGCTTATACCAAAACTTGTTCCATTTCGGCCAAGTTTTTTACCCCATCATGTTAGTGCCATGATGACACCATGCCAAGTTTCATGATTTCCAGGCGAGTTTTGGATTTACAGGAATTTTAAAACCAAATTTCTCAATGTTGTCGGCCGAGTCACGACACCCAGATGTTTGAATTTCATTCCCATTTCTTACATGGGATCTAGAAATTCACCCAAGGACACAGATCTGATTTTTCAACCAACTTTGGTGCACCGGAGCATGTGCTTGCAGTTCAAATTTGAATTATGCACATTAAATGTCCAAAAACTCAATTAATGTATAAAAAAGGCCAAACGAACCCGGAATAATTCCAAAATTTAACAAAATGTAAACTTAATTAATATCTTATCTATATGGGGCATTTAATAATTGTCTATTATATACGTTTTCTACCCTATTCAAATTTATGTTTTTACCCTATTCAAATTTAGTAGATATGACAGTCTGATGCTCTCACATAATCTATTATTGACACTATAGGGGATGTTGATTCCTATCAACTACCATATCCTAAAGGTTAAAATAGGTACATAATCATCTTCTCTGTTTTGCACAGTGCATTACCAACCCCTATACGATGATGCACATTAAACTATTGATACGAGTTTTATGTGAACCGGTGGCTTAAAGTTGACTTTCGTATTGTTTGAAATTGTGTCAACAAAAGATTTTTTAAAGAATATTCTTTGCTGATGTTGTCGGATGTGTGTATGAAAGGTTTTTTTTTCCTCCCGTTGCAACGCACGGGCATGTTTTGCTAGTGTATAAAAAAGGCCAAATGAACCTGGAATAATTCCAAAATTTAACAGGGCACTCATAGAGTTCTATGTTGCCTATATAAAGAAAATCAGGGGGAGGCAGCGTATATCATTTCGCACACAAAGGCAACATGTTCCCTCTCGGAACCACGAAGCTTGTTGAGAGAATCTCTGGTTTGCAAGAACCTTATACCAAAACTTGTCCCAATTCGGCCAAAAATTATACATATGAAAACAGGGTTTAGATTATCCCAAACATCTCGCTACCTAGACCAATGTACTGTGATTTGAATTCAACATAAAATGGATACAACTATTTGAATTGGAGATCATATGGTACATGTAGTTCATGGTGAAATATGATTACTACCATATGCATGTTTTCAGTTATCAAGATAATATTTGAATGATGGTATAACTTGACAACAATCATATTCAAATAAGGAACATTGATTCAAATTTAGTCCATATGGTAAACGACAATATATATGTTCATAGGGCGGAGTAAAATGTTCATATAAGATGGAAGATCAAAATGTAGAACTACATCCATTATAAACTGCAATGTCACCTAACAATATATTCGAATTCAACATAACATGGATTCAAAAATTGAAATTTGAGATCCCGACATTTGTAATCATATAAAAAGGGACTGACTCTTTCTTGTGGTGGGAATTGATTTGTTTTTTGTTATTGTTGAGGGAAGTGCTAATTGATTTGGTACTGTAAAGGGTAATCTTGTTCTCCTAATTCTTTTACATTTTTCTTGTAGTTTTTTCAATGGAATTTATAGCAATATAGTAAAAGGGGACATGACTCTCTTGTGTCTTGTATGAATTGTTTTTTGTACACGTTAAGTTTGTTCTGCCGAACATGGAAAACGCGCCTTGTTATCCCAAAATTTTCAAGCTCGAGTATCTTTTGTCTCTTCTACTATGAAACTACCGCCTCTTCAACCTGTGTCATGCCTTGTTATCCCGAAATTTCGACGCGCGCGAAAACTCCCTCCTCATCTGAAATCGGTCCTACAGCCCAGACACACGAAATCCCCTTCTACCCCTCAGCCGGAAATGCCGCCTCGATGTTGCATGCTCAAAACCGGTGGGGGTACGTTCGTAACTTACCTACATTTTGGACAAGCACGTCCCTAAGCCATGGCTCCAACTACCTTCCCCTTCGCCCCCCATTCGTATACCGAGGCCGCCAAAATCCACGAAACCCCACGCTCCTCTGTCGGCCTCCCAACCGCCGCCCAGCCAGAGACTCTTCCCTGACGATGTCGTCCACTGCAATAGCTCGCCGTCCGTCATCCACCGCACCGGATGAGGATCCATCGTTGATCTTGTCATCCCGCTGGATCAGCCGCCCCGTCCTCCACATCCAAGGAGCTGCCCTGACGTTCGCCTCGTCTATCGTGCCACCTCCATCCCCACAACACCGTCTTGACCTTCCCCACCGGAACCGCAACACCCTCACCAATTCCTCCAATGAAGTTGAGGCCTACTCGGCGCCACCAAGGAGGTTCTGCACTCACCGCTGCATTTTATCTTTTACTCGATCTCACGGGGCCGCGGTGCTCGATATTGAGAAGCCATGGCGGGTCTCCATCAATGGTGCCGTCGCTGGCCACTTCATCCATGGCGTCTCTCCCCCATGTCGTTGCTTCCTCGGCGGTGACTTCCGCACCGACACTAGCTACTGCTGCTCCGGCTCTCGCTCGCGCTGCTGCTACTGCTGCTTTGGCTCTCACTCGCGCTGCGGCTCTGTTCTTGCTGTTGACCGCGCTACTGCACTGATAACCCACAAGTATTTGGGATCAATTGTAGCCTCTTCCGATAAGTTAGAGTGTCGAACCCAACGAGGATCTAAAGGTACAACAAATATTCCCTCAAGTTATATCGACCACAGATACAACTCTATGCATGCTTGATGTTTGCTTTACCTAAAAAAAGTATGAAACTATTTTGCAAGAATAAAACTATAAGTACTTTGCGAGAATAAAATTAAGAATAAATTGCAATGTAATAAAAGTAGACAGATTTTGTCAACAAGAAAGTCATTTTTCCCTAGGCAATCGATAACAAGTACCGGTAATCATTCTTGTAATTTTATATGAGGGAGAGGCATGAGCTAACATACTTTCTCTACTTGGATCATATGCACTTATGATTGGAATTATAGCAAGCATCTGCAACTACTAAAGATCATTAAGGTCGTGAAACCCAACTATAGCATTAAGTATCGAGTCCTCTTTAGACCCATACGTCATAACCCACCTACTCAGGTTTAAGTTTCTGTCACTCTCGCAACCCACCGTAAGCGAACCATGAACATATTGCAACACCCTAAAGCGGGGGCCCCTCATGTTTGCGCGAGACGGAGGGCACCGTAGGATAGCACCATAAATAAAATATACAATCATACCAACCAAGATCACGATTAACCCATAGGAAAAAACGGATCTACTCAAACATCATAGGATAACCATAGATCATTGGGAAATAATATATGAAGTTGAGCACCATGTTTAATTAGAGATTAAAGTGGGGGGAAGAGCTGTTACACCATTGCATAGAGGGGGAGAAAGTTGGTGTTGACGGTAGCAAGATTGCTAATGCAGATTGCCGTCACGATTCTTGCCCCGGCGGTGTTCCGGCGCCACCGGGAGAGAGGGGGAGAGAGCCCCCCTCCTTCTTATTCTTCATTGGCCTCACCCTAGATGGGAGGAGGGTTCCCCCTCTAGTTCATGGCCTCCATGGCAGCGGAGGGGTGGGAGCCCCTCCAAGATTGGATCTCCCTCTCTGTTCCCTTTTGTTTTGCGTTCCCGAGGGATCCGTAACTCCGATTGCGCTGATCTTTTTACATGATTTTTTCCTGATATAAACTTCCCTGCGCTCGCAGTAGAGCTCCAACCAACGTACAAGGAGGGCATGATACACTAGGGCATGCCTGGGCCTGGTCGCGCGCCCTGGTGGGTTGTGGTCAGTGTGGGCCTCCGTTTGCGGTGATTCCAACTCCCAAAAATCACAAATATTCCAAAATAATTCTCCATGGAGTTGCATCACGTTTGGACTCCGTTTGATATGGATTTTATGTGATACAAAAACATGCAACAAACAGGAACTGGCACTTGGCACTGGATAAGTAAGTCAGTCCAAATAAATCATATAAAAAGTTGGCAAAAGTATGTAAAAGTTGAATAATATTGGCATGAAATAATCAAAAATTATAGATACGACGAAGACGTATCATGCACTGCTCTTGCTTTCGTTCATGCTGCAGCTCTGCTCTGCTATTGTTGTTAGTCGCGCTGCTGCTCTGCTCTTGCTCTCGGTTGTGCTGCTGCTCTGCTCTTGCTCTTGCTCACGCTGCTGCTGCTACTGCTGCATGACCTCCGGCAGCTACAGGAGTTGTTGCTTTAGCACTCGCTCGTGATGCTGCTGTACGAGTTGCTCTCTACTAGCGCGTTCCCTGCTCGGGCGGCTGCTGATTTAGATCACTGCTTCTCTGCTACTAGTGCTCGAACACCCTTTCTATTGCAATGCTTTGCTACTAGTTCAATCTATTTTGTCGGCATTCTGGGAACGGGGGTCCCCAGACTTGCCTACCCGCGGCCCGCGGCGTGGCTCCACCAGCAGCCCAGTGCGGCCTGTCTTCATCAATCAAACACTCAAGACCCGCGCGAGGGGCCAAGCCTCGTGGGGCAGACGACACGAGACCTCCTGAGGAGCGGCCTCATCAGGCAGGCTCGCGAGGGAGGCGGAGAGATCAAGGCAAGGGGCACCTCGTGAGGTTCCCGTGATGGAAGCCATGACGACCAAGGCCAGGCGGGCGCAGTGTCCTCGTTTCCCCTGTGGTGCTAAGGGGGCAAGTGTAGGCGCGGAGTATCGAGGCATCAGGCAAAGGTTTCCATATCGGTGCAACAAGACCAAGACTAGCAGGACGACAAGATGGAGGTCATTGTGGAGTCCAAGACGGCGTCATCACCAGAGCCTTTGGCAGGCGAAGACCACCTTTAGTCAGGATAGCTTGTACTAGCTGTCCCCCTTCAAATTGGCTGTTGTTGGATCCCTTCCCACTTAATATTTGGGGAGAGGACCAGGGCCTCCATAAATAGGACTAGCCACCGCCATAGAGGGGACGGATCCATTCGGACCAGAACCACCCATCAAGCACAAGAACACCTCGCCTCAGGAGGCTGTTCTTCCCCTTGTACTATTCATCATCAGCCCAAGAGGCAATCCACCACCACCACACTGGAGTAGGGTATTACACC
The DNA here is from genome assembly GCF_018294505.1 of Triticum aestivum. Lineage (NCBI taxonomy): Eukaryota > Viridiplantae > Streptophyta > Magnoliopsida > Poales > Poaceae > Triticum > Triticum aestivum. The sequence continues at coordinate 537,372,656 of NC_057798.1, forward strand.
ACAATGGTGGCCTGAAACCAGTATAAACCTCATGTCTCTTGTGCTGTGATTATGTTTTGTTAAGCTTAGGGATCGCAGTGAGACAGAGGGCGAGATTCGGTAGGAGGAAATCTTTGTGCGCACCCTAGTGTTCGAACCTCAAGGGTTTTGCCGGAACCCGATATTCGACATTTGGCGCGCCGGGTAGGGGTGCGCCGAAGTCTTCCTTCCGCTGATCCGCACCCCGTTGCTTCGTCGCATCCATGTCTGGCGATCTGATGACCAACACCGATCGCCAGGTGGCTTGGCCAGCCCGAGCCACGCCGCCTGCCCAAGAAGATCTCAACCACTCGCTCCAGGCGGCTTGCGCACCGTAGAGCACCGCGGGGCGAGGGCGGCACGGTCACACTCCACCCGCCCTTACTCCGCGACAGGTGCGGGATTCTGCAAGGGCCTTGAGCCACACTGCGGCCACGACGCTGCACTCCCGATGGGAAGAAGCAAACACGAGAGCCGCGCTCACGGTGGCACGGGAGCTTCTTCGGTGCAGGTTAATGGAGAGCAGTCGGGATGCGTTGCTGGAGCATGTTGCCGAGCTCCTGGACGCTGCGGCCTCGGGGTCACCGCCCTTCTGCTTCCAGCTTCCACCCCGGGCCTCGGCCGGATCGCACGGCGGGCCTCTCCGTGCCCAGGTGCCCCCAAGCACGCTGCAAGGCTTCATCGGTACCAGTTCGACCATCGGCGCCCGCCAGATCGCGCCACCACCACCTCCGATGGATCAGGGCATGTGTGTGGCCTACGGCCCGGGCGGGCCGCCGCCGCTCTACCATCCTCAAGACGATGCTGTAGGACCTTCAAGTATATCTAGAGGGGGGGTGATTAGACTACTTGACCAATTAAAAACTTAACCTTTTCCCAATTTCAATCTTTAGCAGATTTTAGCAAACTTAGCACAAGTCAAGCAATCTTCACACAATTCAAGCAAGCATGCAAAGAGTATATGAGCAGCGGAATTTAAAGCATGCAACTTGCAAGAAAGTAAAGGGAAGGGTTTGGAGAATTCAAACGCAATTGGAGACATGGATGTTTTTGTCGTGGTTCCGATAGGTGGTGCTATTGTACATCCACGTTGATGGAGACTTCAACCCACGAAGGGTAACCGTTGCGCGAGTCCACGGAGGGCTCCACCCAAGAAGGGTCCACAAAGAAGCAACCTTGTCTATCCCACCATGGCCGTCACCCACGAAGGACTTGCCTCACTAGCAGTAGATCTTCACGAAGTAGGTGATCTCCTTGCCCTTACAAACTCCTTGGTTCAACTCCACAATCTTGTCGGAGGCTCCCAAGTGACACCTAGCCAATCTAGGAGACACCACTCTCCAAGAAGTAACAAATGGTGCGTTGATGATGAACTCCTTGCCCTTGTGCTTCAAATGATAGTCTCCCCAACACTCAACTCTCTCTCATAGGATTTGGATCTGGTGGAAAGAAGATTTGAGTGGAAAGCAACTTGGGGAAGGCTAGAGATCAAGATTCATATGGTAGGAATGGAATATCTTGGTCTCAACACATGAGTAGGTGGTTATCTCTCAGAAATGGTAAGTTGGAAGTGTAGGTTTGTTCTGATAGCTCTCTCCATGAATGAAGAGGAGGTGGAGGGGTAATATAGCCTCCACACAAAATCTAACCGTTACACACAATTTACCAATCTCGGTGGGACCGAATCAACAAACTCGGTCGGACCGATTCAGTAAACCTAGTGACCGTTAGTGATTTCGGTGGGACCGACATGCAACTCAGTGGGACAGATATGGTTAGGGTTAGGGCATAACGTAATCTTGGTGAGACCGATTACACAAACTCGGTGAGACCAATTTTGGTAATTAGCTAACCAGAGAGTTGGTCAGGTAAACTCGGTGGGACCGATTCACTCTTTTCGGTGAGACCGAAATGTTACAAAAGGGAAACAGAGAGTTTACATTGCAATCTCGGTGGGACTGATCACTCACTTCGGCTAGACCTAAACGTTACGAAGGGAAACAGAGAGACTACAATCCCATCTCGGTGAGACCGAGATCCCTATCGGTGAGACCGATTTGCCTAGGGTTTGTGGCAGTGGCTATGACATCTGAACTTGGTGGCACCGGATAGAAAGAATCGGTGGGACCGATTTTGACTTTAGGTTTAGGTCATATGTGGATATGAGAAAGTAGTTGAGGGTTTTTGGAGCATATCACTAAGCACTTGAAGCAAGAAGCTCATTAAGCAACACCTCACCCCTCCTTGATAGTATTGGCTTTTCCTATAGACTCAACATGATCTTGGATCACTAAAATATAAAATGTAGAGTCTTGAGCTTTTGAGCTTGAGCCAATCCTTTTGTCCTTAATATTTTGAGGGATCCACTTTCATCATCCATGCCATGCCATTCATTGAGCTTTCCTGAAATATTTGTCTTGTAATAGTATTAGCTCAATGAGCTATATGTTGATATGAATTACCAAAACCACCTAGGGATAGTTGCACTTTCAATCTCCCCCTTTTTGGTAATTGATGACAACATATATATCAAAGCTTCGACAAATGATAATAGGATTGAAAAACATCGTCGCTTTGAGAAGTATGTGATAAGCAAGAGCTCCCCCTAAATTTGTGCATACTTTAAGATTTTCTTTGGACTGCAAATGCACAAGGAATTAGGCTCATGGGTTACTCTTCCATGTCACATACATCTTGGTGGAGTGCTCAAAATAATAAAGATTGAATACATGCACTCATCACCAAGCAAAGTGAATGATCATATAAGGATAAATAAGATAATATCATCTAACAAGCATAAGTGTAGCTTATGATCAAACACATGATCATCAATGTCTCACAGATAATAGCATAGTATCTCAAGCAAGCAAAAGCAAATAAAGTTCAACCAAGAAGACAAGAGAGAACAAAAGCAAACTCTCCCTCTCGAAGCCTATGATCTATACATTTTTCTCCCCCTTTGGCAACAAGTTACCAAAAAGTTCCTAGAAAATGCATAGTACTATTTCGTCTCTCAAGCTTGGTCTTCAGTTGGTGGTGTAGAGATGGTTCCTTGGACGAAGACTTTAGTTGATGTGGATGGAGCTGAAGGAGTTGGTGCTGGAGCTGGTTGCACTAGAGCTGTAGCTGGTGTAGATGAAGTGGCTCTGGTGTCTGCCACTGGCTCTGCAACTGATCTTTGAGCTCGAGGCACTCTGGCAAATGCATCAGTAGTTGTCCTGCCCTTCCTCTCCTACATGTCATCCTGTAGCTGCTCCACAACTAACTGAATCTTAGTTACTTTGACATCTAAATCATAGAATTTTTGTTCCATGATTCTTTCCAGGCTCTCCTGGTTTTGAGTTAGGGTGGCCAACCCCTTCTCAATCCTCAGAGTTGATGCTATCAAGTAACTAAGTTGGTCCTGCTTGCTCTTCAAAAAGTATTCAGATGCCTCCTCTAGAGTTGGCATCTTGGCAGCCTTCTCCTTCTTTGCTTTCTCCTTCTTCTCTTGAGCTTGCACTGATGATGGTTCATTCTCATTCATGACAACTTGATTGTCCTCAAAATCTGGATAAAGAACAAAGTGTTCCTTATCCAACAGATATTTTCCTGTGCCCATCTTTGAGTTGATCAACTCCTGGATTTGTTGGGCATACCCACAACTTCTCTTTTGGTCTGCTGCTGTCCTCTTGATAGTCTCAACTATGAGGCTCATGACCTTGAATCTCTGTGGCACATCAAAAATGTGAAGCATATTAATTGCATGCCCTCTGATCATGTTGTGGTCACCTGACTTGGGCAAAAGAGTGTGCCTAAGAATCCAGTTGATTGTTGGCAGCCCTGACAGAAGAAAGTGGACAGACCCAAACTTGAAAGTTTCAAGGGCCTTGTCTGGGATCTCCTTGTACATATGGGACATGGAATTGTGATCCTTCTTCTTCTTGGAGTAGACATCCAAGTCATCTTCCTTCTCCTTTGGGGCATTAATCAGATTGGCCCATTGCTCAATAGTTGATTGGTACCTTGTACCTTCAGACATCCAGACAATTCTGCCATCAGGATAAAAATGAGCTGTGGAGTAGAATTGCATAACTAGCTCATCATTCTAGTTTGTGAACTTCTATCCAACAAACTCATCAACTCCACAAGCCTTAAAGCTGTCATATACTCCTGGGTAGTGATCCTCATTTTCCTTTATGAATTTCCAGTCTACGCACCTCATGTCACAGACTATGGGCTTCCTATCCAATAGCACAGTCTCATAGAAGTCCTGCTATTCCTTAGTGTGGAACCTGTAGTCTATAGTAGTTCTTCTCCTGATTGCGTATGGATCAGACAATCTCCACTTCCTGAGCCCTGCATCCTTCCTCAGCTTCATATTCTCAGCCACTGGATGAGCATCGTTGTGGTCTGGAATCTTGGGTTTGAGCTTCCTTAGGACTTGTCCTTCATCATCTTCCTGAGCAGCAACTTCAGGCACTGGGGCCTTATTCTTCTCAGCAGCTGGTATACTCCTGGTATTCCTCTTAGGTGCAGATTTGGCCTTGGAGGCAGCTTTGGGTGCTTCTTTGGGCTTTGATGATGCAACCCCTGACTTTATGGCATCACCCATCAGCTTCTATGCCTTGGGTGTTGGTGCAGCAACCTCTTCTTCCTCCTCCTCTTCCATCATGGAAGGTTGTCCAACAACTCTGGCCATGGTCTTTCTGACCCTTTCCTTTCTCTTCTTTCCTTCTGCAGCTGGCTCCTTGGGATCAGGTTTCTCTGGTTCTTGTGTTGATCCTCTGACCTTCAGCATAGGTGTCCTCTTGGCAGGGACCTTCCTATTCAGTCCAGGCTTTGTGGTCTTAGCTGAGCCATACTCCTTTTTGAGCACTACTTTCTTGGAAGTAGCCTCATCTTCAGGTGCCACATAGTCTTCATCCTCTGAGTCTGAGGTTCTCTTCCTTCTTGATCTTGTGGCTGCTTTGGGTAAATTGCTAGGAGTACTTCTGCTGCCTTCATCTGAGGAACTGGAGGGACTAGTGCCCTCACTCATGTGAATATGCTCTTCTTCCCTGTTCTGGCTATCACTTTGGTCTGACATGTTGAGAACTCTGACTGCTGACCCTATGAATAGTTATGGATGAGATAGAATGGATGAGTATCACAAAATGCAGAGATTTTTGCAAAAGAATGATTCAAAAACTTAGTTTTAGTTTTCCACAGAAAGCATTTCAGATCAACCGATTTTCAAACTCGGTGATACCGAAGCAGTTTTGGAACCTAAACTAGTGATCTCGGTCAGACCAAGTCACAGTTCGGTGGCACCGAGACTGCTAGGGTTTCATCGAGTCCTAAAATCGGTCACACCGGTTAGCAATTCTCGGTCAGACCGAGAGTTACTAGTGCAATGGCGTTAGCCGAATCGGTGGGACCGAGTTTTTCAACTCGGTGGGTCCGAGATGGTTTCGGCGGAAACCTAACCCTAAATTTTCAAATCGCATCTATTCTACGGATTGTTTTGACTGGATAGATGTGGTTCAATCGTGGCAAGAATCATAATGTACGCAATGTGCTGAGAATCAGACGAGGATAGCACCGTGATCGAGTTCATACCCTAATTCAGCGATGAACTCGCTACGGCGGCAACGGTGGGGATGAATTCCGTTGACGGCGGCGGAGACCAGCGACAGGAGGCGGCTGGCGACGAAGTCGACGGTCCGGAGACCTAGAAGGCAGAGCGAGCTATGCGCGGGCGAGAGGTTTGGAGAAAGTTTTCCAAATTTTTGCCAATGTGTATATATAGCCCGACATTGTCGGTGTGACCGAGTTGAACAACTCGGTGGCACCGAGATGCATAACTGTTGACAGTTACAGCAACTCGGTGAGACCGAAAAGTTCAAATCGGTTGCACCGAGATTGAAAACCTAGATCGACTTAGTGATCTTGGTATGACCAAAATGTAAGAATCGGTCAGACCGAAACACATAAAGAAGTTTTGGAAGTTTAAGTCTATGACGAATCGGGGACTCCGAGTACTCCTCACACAGAGTGGTTGGAATCTGACTTGATCAAATTTTGTGATGTAGCATGAATAGAGTTTGAGACAAGAAAATCATAGATAGCTAGAGAAGGTTCTTAGGCATTCTTGTCCATCCACTTGGCAAAAGAAAAAGAAACCAATCAATCAAAGCAACAAGTGGATGTCCTCGAATGAGTTAAATATGCAACCAACATGCTCACACAATAAGATGGCAAATGAAATATGTGGCAAAGCATGCACAACCAATTCTAGCTTCTATCAAACAATTTGCGATGACTAGGTCATCTATATATGAGTATATTGACTTAGGAGTCAAATGAGAACATTTGATCATAGGTCATACTCATCGTTTAAGCTCAAGTGGGGTTACCACTTTTACATAATGCATTGATGTGTTCACATCATTAGAGTTGATTTGACTCAATTCTTAGAGTTAAGCTCCCCCTAGATGTGAGCTCCCCCCTTAGAGGGATGAACTAACCTTGGGTTTTGTCGATGATGACTTCATGTAGGTGTTGAAGATGTGGATGCTTAATGTTGATGTAGATCATTTGGAGCAATCCTTTGGAGTGAGTTGCACTTTCAATACCTACATGGGTTAGTCCCACAAGGAACAAACAAGAATATCCATAGACATAGAGTGATGCACACACAAGATAATGTCCATGAAAGCATTAGGTTACCTTGTCCCTTGCCTTACCAACATGAGGGTTTGTGACTCCTTGAACTAGTGCAAGATATGGAAGTTGATTGCACTTGTCCTTACCATAATGATATGAGTGAAGAATGTTGGCGGAGTCACCCTCAAGAACTCTCTAGTTCTTCTTCTTGGGGATCCACATCATGTTGATGGGAATCCTTGGAGTTGCAGTTGTACTTGATGAAGTAGAACTTGACCTAGTCTTGGGAACCCACTTGACCAAGGCCTTAGGTGCTTCTTCAAATGCATCAATCTTCTCTTGAAGCTTGTCCTTGCCTTTGTTCTTGTGGTCTTGTGGTGGAAGATCATCTTGTGCTTGTGTTCCCTTGAAGGAAGTAGGATCATACTTCTCTTGTTGAGGAACAAACTTTGTCTTGGGGTATTGATCTTCTTCCCACTAAACTCCATTGGCATTGCACTTTCGTTCAAAACCAACACCTTGATTCTTCCGGTGCCTTCCTTGCTTGCGTACAATTTCCTCGAATTGCTTACTCCCAGCAAGGCTTTTGTAAACACCTTTCTCTATAATTCCCTTCAATAAGCTATTTTCTTGCTCAAGTGTAACTTGGCTAAGAGAATCATTAGTGGAATCAAGAGAACTACTAGAAGCAACAATATTGGATTTAGCATTATTATTGTTACTACTACTAGAGGAAGAATCCTTCTTGTTCTTGTTACTAGACTTGACTTGAGGCATGTAAGTAGATAAGAGTTAATGCTTGGCAATGTAAGAAGAACTTTTCTTGTGAAGATCATCATTGATTGCCTTTAAGAACTCATGCTGTTGCTCAAGATTGAGTTTTTCAAAGCGTAACTTCTCATGAGTCCTCAAAAGTTCTCGATGATCCCCTAAGATAGTTTCATGAGCTAACTTAAGAGTGTTTAGTTCTTTAGTTAAAAGCTCAATCTTCTCCTTATCACTGTCATTCATTTTATCTTGTTTAGCATGATTAATTGACGTTTCATCATAGTATTCATCACTAGAGTTGTCAATAAGTAAATCATCATCACCTAACAAGTCATCTTCATCACTATTGAAATCAACATACTCGGGATGAGTTACCTTGGGGCCTTTATCCATGAAGCATCTTCCAATTCCTTCATTTGTTCAATCAAATATGTCGTAGGAGTTGGTCGACACAAGTGCTAGACCGGCAACACCTTCATCTTGAGTATGTTCCGAGTTGGAGTGATAGCTTCTCTTGGAGTGATGTTCAGAGTCGGAACCGGATACCCATTCACCAACATGAGCTTGGTGTCTTCGTTTTGTGTAGCTCTTTGATGACTTGTCCTTCCTTTCCGAATCCTTGCTTCTCCGGGATGTTCTTCATTCATAACGATCATCTCTACTCCTTCTCTCTGTTGGTGGTGATTCTTCTCTTCTACTTCTTCTCTTGAGAGAATCTTCTCTTCTCTTGTAGGGTGTCGTACACTCATTGGAATAATGTCCGGGTCTCCCACAATTGTAGCAATTGCGCTCTCGACTGGAAGATCTTTTGTCATTCTAGGACCTTGACTTAGAGCTTATTTCTTTGCTTCTACTCTTGTAGAATTTGTTGAAATTCTTCACCATTAAGCTCAATTCTTCATTGAAGTTTTTTTTATCACTTGATGATGTAGGAGCTTCACATGAGGCTTTGTAAGCACCACTTGACTTGTTGTGAAGTTCCTCTTTATCCTTGAGTGACATCTCATGAGCAACGATTCTACCAATGACTTCCATTGGCTTGAGATTCTTGTAATTGGGCATCATTTGAATCAATGTGCACACGGTATCATACTTTCCATCCAATGCTCTTAGGATTTTCTTGATGATGAATCTGTCGGTCATCTCTTCACTTCCTAAGCCAGCAATCTCATTTGTGATGAGAGCAAGCCTAGAGTACATTTCAGCGACACCTTCACCATCCTTCATTTTGAACTTGTCAAGCTGACTTTGGAGCACATCCAACTTGGATTCCTTGACGGAGTCGGTACCTTCATGCATATCAATCAAAGTATCCCAAATTTCCTTTGCATTCTCAAGGCGGCTAATTTTGTTAAATTCTTCAGGGCATAATCCGTTGAAGAGGATATCACAAGCTTGAGCGTTGTATTGCAGCATCTTCAATTCATCCGCGCTAGCTTCACGGTTTGGTTCCCTCCCATCAAAGAATTCACCTTGCAAGCCAATACACACAATAGCCCAAACAGCGGGATTATGTCCGAGAATATGCATTTTCATCTTATGCTTCCAACTAGCAAAATTAGTACCATCAAAGTAAGGACCTCTACAGTGATAATTTCCCTCGCTAGACGCCATACTCTCCTAGGTTGTGAAACCAAGGCTATGACCACCAAAAGCTATGGAAATCAAAGCAAATGGAGACCGAGGCTCTAATACCACTTGTAGGACCTTGAAGTATGTCTAGAGGGGGGTGATTAGACTACTTGACCAATTAAAAACTTAACCTTTTCCCAATTTTAATCTTTGGCAGATTTTAGCAAACTTAGCACAAGTTAAGCAATCTTCACACAATTCAAGCAAGCATGCAAAGAGTATATGAGCAGCGGAATTTAAAGCATGCCACTTGCAAGAAAGTAAAGGGAAGGGTTTGGAGAATTCAAACGCAATTGGAGGCACGAATGTTTTTGTCGTGGTTCCGGTAGGTGGTGCTATGGTACATCCACGTTGATGGAGACTTTAACCCACGAAGGGTAACGGTTGCGCGAGTCCACTGAGGGCTCCACCCAAGAAGGGTCCACGAAGAAGCAACCTTGTCTATCCCACCATGGTCGTCGCCCACGAAGGACTTGCCTCACTAGCGGTAGATCTTCACGAAGTAGGCGATCTCCTTGCCCTTACAAACTCCTTGGTTCAACTCCACAATCTTGTCGGAGGCTCCCAAGTGACACCTAGCCAATCTAGGAGACACCACTCTCCAAGAAGTAACAAATGGTGCGTTGATGATGAACTCCTTGCCCTTGTGCTTCAAATGATAGTCTCCCCAACACTCAACTCTCTCTCATAGGATTTGGATCTGGTGGAAAGAAGATTTGAGTGGAAAGCAACTTGGGGAAGGCTAGAGATCAAGATTCATATGGTAGGAATGGAATATCTTGGTCTCAACACATGAGTAGGTGGTTCTCTCTCAGAAATGGTAAGTTGGAAGTGTAGGTTTGTTCTGATAGCTCTCTCCATGAATGAAGAGGAGGTGGAGGGGTATATATAACCTCCACAAAAATCTAACCGTTACACACAATTTACCAATCTCGGTGGGACCGAATCAACAAACTCGGTCGGATCGATTTAGTAAACCTAGTGACCGTTAGTTATTTCGGTGGGACCGACATGCAACTCGGTGGGACAGATATGGTTAGGGTTAGGACATAACGTAATCTCGGTGAGACCGATTACACAAACTCGGTGAGACCAATTTTGGTAATTAGCTAACCAGAGAGTTGGTCAGGTAAACTCGGTGGGACCAATTCGCTCTTTTCGGTGAGACCGAAATGTTACGAAAGGGAAACAGAGAGTTTACATTGCAATCTCGGTGGGACTCATCGCTCACTTTGGTTAGACCGAAACGTTACAAAGGGAAACAAGAGATTACAATCCCATCTTGGTGAGACCGAGATCCCTATCGGTGAGACCGATTTGCCTAGGGTTTGTGGCAGTGGCTATGACATCTGAACTCGGTGGCGCCGGATAGAAAGAATCGGTGGGACCGATTTTGACTTTAGGTTTAGGTCATATGTGGATATGAGAAAGTAGTTGAGGGTTTTTGGAGCATATCACTAAGCACTTGAAGCAAGAAGCTCATTAAGCAACACCTCATCCCTCCTTGATAGTATTGGCTTTTCCTATAGACTCAATGTGATCTTGGATCACTAAAATATAAAATGTAGAGTCTTGAGCTTTTGAGCTTGAGCCAATCCTTTTGTCCTTAATATTTTGAGGGATCCACTTTCATCATCCATGCCATGCCATTCATTGAGCTTTCCTGAAATATTTGTCTTGGAATAGTATTAGCTCAATGAGCTATATGTTGATATGAATTACCAAAACCACCTAGGGATAGTTGCACTTTCAGGCGCGCTATGCCAGGCGGCGTGGAGTGTGGGGCACTATGGCGAGGTATTCGAGGCAGCGGCTTCGGAGGCTTACGTGCCCCGCATGATGGATCGGGAACACGCACCGGAATACGACATTGGCTTGTTCCTCGGACCAGGCTGGGAGGAAGAGACGCTAGAAGCCGAGCCTTTTCAGGAACCTCAAGTGAGCCTCTCCAACCGCCCCGGTAGCAGCAGCTACCAGGTACAACTAATTCCTCAAGAGCAAGCTTACGCTAACCATGGGTCTCAGGAGGTTCAGGTCACAGCAGCGGACGGCTGCCCCAGCTCGGCGGCCTCCCTTCCACTAGGAGGGGCGCATTGGGGGCTGCAGGAGAGGGGCCGGGAGCCGGGCCCCTCCCCATGGCGCACGGAGCAAGACGCTCCCCGGAGGTGGGCCCTCTGCCGGGGAGGTGCTGCAAAGCCTACCCCCGATAGAGGACCCGTGGTCGCCGAGGGCGCCGCTGGCGTCCCCCCTTTGCCCCCTTTGGCATCGTCCTGGTCTCTAGTCGCCATCAATGGAGGTCGAGGGTGGCGCAAGGCGGGGCCCTCGTCTGGCGATATGAAGCAAAGCCCGGTGCCTATGAAGAAGGCCCAGTGCATGTTAAGCTCGCCACCCATGACACTCTCACGTAATAATGAGTGGGGCTGTACACGCCCTGGAGTCTCCGGAGGCTGCCCTTGGGCCTCGGGGGCTCCCGCCCACGCCCAGTGGTAGCACTTAGCTCCACGCTATTGAGAAGAAGTCGAAGACTAGACTAGGCGCCGGACGCGGCCATTTGCTTTTGGATTCCCTTTATGTGGTTGCGCTTCCTTTGCTTCGGATTTAAATTGGAGTTGAATTTTCGCTTGTGTGTGGGGAGGGTGACTTTTCGCATTCCTGTGTTTCTTGCATTCTAGTTCATGCTTTAATCTGGAGTCCACATTAGCTGCCTCCCCTTCGCGAGCCCCTCGCGGGCGGGGCTGGGCAAAGCGCATGCACATTATGCACATGCCGTGCCACGGCCAGCGCTCGCTCTCGCGAGGCCTTCTCGACCGGGTCGACAGGTCCCTCAGGGGATCCTCAGGGGCTCATGACCTTGTGAGCCGATTCAGGACTTGTCCTGGCTAAAGGTAAACCACAACAACGTGCTCGCTGCATGGTACGTAGGATCATGGTGGCGCGTGGTCAGCATCATTCCTAAAAGCATATGGATGGTAATCTTTTTACGTGAGGGGCTTCCCCTCCAAAAATGCTCTTACAACCTCTGGGGCCGCGCCCGAGCTTTTGTGTGCATGATAAACAGCAGAGAAACACGAGATTTGTTAGACATGTCGCTCACAGCATCCTCCTGGCCACCTTCAGACACATCGCTGGCGCCATCACTGGCATCACCATCACCGGCGCCACTGTCGACCACGTCGCCTCCATCCGCCGTGACTACCACCCCGTCGTCCTCGGATGCAAAGGCCCTAACAAGCGCATTCACGTTGTCCTCCACCCACCACGCCAGGTCGCCCCGGATGGCCTCAGGCACCGGGGCGATGATGGCGTCAAAGTCAAAGGCGGGATTGGTGTTCTGAAGATGGCTGACGACGCGAGAAAATGCGCGCCCGAGCAGGTTGCGGCTCCTCTCCTCAACAAGCTGGTGAGCCCTCACGGAGCGGCTCTCCAGGCGCGTCACCACGTCCGTAAAGAAGCGGAGATGACTAGCATAGTCGATCGCGTGGGGATGCGGGGTGTTCTCATTACAGATGTTGCTCAGGGCCGTGTTGGCCTGATTCCTGAGATCCTGGAGCATGGGGCCGTGCATGTGCTCCAATGTCTGCCGTTGAAGCTTTTCCTCCCTGTTCTGTTGCGCGACGGACTCGGCGTCGGCGACCCGCTGCTGAAGAGGAAGCAACTCGGTGCGGGTAGAGGCCAGCTCGGCCTGCACCAAGACCAGGGCCGCCGTATCGGCCTCCACGCGTCATTCTGCTTCGGTTAGCTTGGACCTAAGGGTGGCCGTCTGTCCCGCAACCTCGGCTTCAACCAGCTCCAGCTTCAGGCTATACCTGCTCGCAAGATCTGTCCGGGCCTCGGCCACGCGGGGGTCAACTTCCTCTTGGATGTGGGCCTCGCACGCGCCAACATTGTCTTCCGCTTGGGAAACCTGGCGCTCCCTCGTCTCCAACCGCTCAAGATCAAGACTGCGCTCGGCGGCCTCCAGCGTCAGCGCTTCCTCACACTTTCGGAGCTCCTCCTCCTCGACAGGCATCCCCCTCAGCGACGCAAGAGCGGCTTGGTGCAGCTCCACTTGCTGCTCCAAGGAGGCGCTCCAGGCTTGGAGCTCCAACGCGCGCTTCTCCGCGGCCTCGCGACGATGATCTGCTTCCCGGGCCTCCTCCAAAGCTCATGAGCAGGCCTCTCGCGAGGCCGCAAGGGACACTTCGGCCTTCGCGTTGTCAAGCTCGCGCTGGTGGCCTGCAAGGTTGATGGCCACCTTCAGCTTATGCTGCTCCTCAATCAGCCGCAGGGCCTCGGCCTCAAGGCGTGCATCAACATCCGCAAGTTCTCCACCAAGCTAGCCCATCGCATCCATCGCCTTCTGGAAGGACTCGAGGCAGATGACGCTTCGTTTGCGCGCAAGCTTGAGCACGCTGCTGATGTCGTCCCCTGTCACAGGCGTCGTTGGCGGGGTATGAAGCGGTTCACCCCCTCTCGGCAAGGGGCTGGGGGCTGGTGCCCCCACGGTCGCTGGCCAGGCCCCACAAGGGGCCCGGACTGGCGCAGACTCACCACTTGAAGAGGAGCCTAGGATTGACACCCACCATTGGCCGTCCATGATAGAGGAGGAGTCCTAGGTAGGCTGGCTGCACCCCAGGCAAGGTCGCGAAGGAAAGGCGGCAAGGGCACAGGCTCAAGGCACCTTGCAGGCAGGCTTGCTCCTCCAACTGGCCCCGCGTCAAGAGCGACATGTAGGCTTGGAGCACTCAAGGCCAGATATGAAGACGAGGCCTGAAGAGGCTGCTTCTCGGGAGATCCCACAAGCTTGGCAAGAGGGGCCCTGAAGAGCTACTGCTAGGAGAGGAAACAACAATCAAGGAATTATAAGGATAAGGTACTTACTCGTCCATGGCGAAGTACTTTCTATGCTTCAACGGTTGGATGGTGCGACCACTTCACCTCGAGGACTCTTTCCTCTTGCGGAGTGCGGCGAAGTCCATGCGGAACTGACCCAGGCGCTGGACATGGGGGCCAGCGCGGCGCATGACGGGAGAGGCACCCAGGCGGTCGACCTCAGGAGCGCCAAGCTAGGAAGAGCAATCAGACCCCGCCTCATGCTGGCTTGCCCAGGCCTCAAGAGCTTCGGCTTCGGGAGCCGCAAGCTGCATCTCCCCAACGACCGCCTCAGGGCGAGCCTCACGAGTTCCGGAGGACGATGCCTCGGGAACCCCAAGCGGCGCCGGCACCTTGACACCCATGCTTCCGGCCTCAAGTGATGCTTGCCTCCCCGCACCCACTCTTGGGGCAAGCTCAGTGCCGGAGGCGAGGAGGGGAGCCACGACGACAGGATTCTCACGAGGCCCCGAAAGGCCGATCAGGCGCAGCCCCCATTCGTCGAAGGAAGGCATCTGCCCCGCGAACTCGACCATGTTCGAGCAAAGATACAAGAGACCGCCCCCTAGTGACATGTCGCCCGACGAGGGGTTGCCAGTCAAGACCTCAAGCATCATCCTAAGTGCTTCGGGCGAGAGCTCCGACTCCTAAAGCCTCATGCGATCCTGGTCACGAGCCAGGGCCCACATCAGCTGGGAATGGCGCTGGAGAGGGTCAATGTGATGCTGGAGGAACTCCTTCACCACCTGAGGCGCAGTCACGCCAAGGTCCCTCAGCCTCTTCAACCGGAGCCAGACGAAGGAAAGGCGAGAGCTCGCGAGCTTCTCGTGGCCCCATCCAAAGTTGGGGACGGCGGGCGATGACAGAGGCGAGAGCAGGGGGCTGAGCACTCTAACATCCACGTACACCTAGCACATCCAGAACCCGCTCGCGGATGGCGGGAGAGCAAAATCAATCCCCGAGGTGTCCGCCTCTGCCACAGCCTGGAAGCTCACGCACCCCGAGCGCTGCGAGGGGTCGGTCAGATGCAGCGAGAAGAAATGGCACAAGAGGGCAACGGAAGGAGAAATGCCTACCATGGCCTCGCAAACAAAGGCGAACATGGCGAGAAGGGCAACGGATTGAGGATCAAGATGGAGCATGTGAATCTGGTAATGAGAAAGCACTACGTTGAAGAAGGCAGAGAAAGGGGGAACCAGGCCAGCCCACAAGGTGTCGACCAAGAACCTAACCTTGGTGACTATCCTGTCAATGGAGGCGCGGGACGCAGGCCAAGCCATCGTCTTTCCCCACTCGTTGAAGCTAGAGGCGAGCTCCGGGCAGACCTTGCCCATGGCCTCCAAATTGAGCACTCGCGACCAGCCAACGGCGGGTTCGGTTGTCGGAGGCGGGTTGGCTGAGAGCAGATGCTTCTTCCCTTTCTTTGTGCTAGTCGGCACCATGGCAATGGAGGGGGAAGAGCGCAAGTCAGATTGGGAGTAGAAGCGGAGGCTCGAAAAGGAAGGAAGGATGGGAAGCACGCTGCCTGCAAGGAGGGAATAACTGCATAGGGCGCCGGGACTGCCTAGCTAGGCAGATATTGGGGCAACATGGGGAAGCAGAGATGCCCACGTCCAATCAGTCGCCATGCATCGGCCAAGGCCGCAGGCTGTTGGAGCCCGTGGCGCTCCACACTTGCCCTTTGGCTTCGCCGCTAAGCAAGTCCGAGCGCGTGTTGGGCCCGGGGGCTACTGTCGCCATTCTGGGAACGGGGGTGCCCAGACTTGCCTGCCTGTGGCTAGCGGCGTGGATCCACCAGCGGCCCAGTATAGCCCGTCTTCATCAACCAAACACTCAAGACCCTCACGAGGGGCCAAGCCTCACGGGGCAGACGACACGAGACCTCCTCAGGAGCGGCCTCATCAGGCAGGCTCGCGAGGGAGGCGGAGAGATCAAGGCAAGGGGCACCTCACAAGGTTCCTATGACAGAAGCCATGACGACCAAGGCCAGGCAAGCGCTAGGCGGGCGCCAGCGGGGGTAGTGTCCTCGTCTTCCCTTTGGTGCTAAGGGGGCAAGGGCAGGAGCAGAGTACCGAGGCATCAGGCAAAGGTTTCCATATCAGTGCAACAAGACCAAGACTAGCAGGACGGCAAGATGGAGGTCATTGTGGAGCCCAAGACGACGTCATCACCAGAGCCTTTGGCAGGCGAAGACCACCTTTAGTCAGGATAGGTTGTACTAGCTGCCCCCCTTCAAATTGGCCGTTGTTGGATCCCTTCCCGCTCAATATTTGGGGAGAGGACCAGGGCCTCTATAAATAGGACAAGCCACCACCATAGAGGGGACAGATTCATTCGAGCCAGAACCACCCATCAAGCACAAGAACACCTCGCCTCAGGAGGCTGTTCTTCCCCTTGTACTATTCATCATCAGCCCAAGAGGCAATCCACCACCACCACACTGGAGTAGGGTATTACACCACAATGGTGGCCTGAAACCAGTATAAACCTCGTGTCTCTTGTGTTGTGATTACATTTAGTTAAGCTTAGGGTTCTCGGTGAGACAGAGGGCTAGATTCGGTAGGGCGAAATCTTCGTGCGCACCCCAGTGTTCGAACCTTAAGGGTTTTGTCGGAACCCGATATCCAACAAGTTTCAACAGTAAAATTCAGTTTCGACTGTAAAGTTTAGTTTCCTCAATAAGTTCAGAGTGAGCAGTATTTACAACATTTGTCGGAGTGGCCGTGGTGCGGCTGATGCATTTTACATCTAGCACTTTTTGGTGATGTATTTTACATCATCTATTGAGATGATATTAGAGTCCCACTTCAGATTAACGTTGTTTTTCTTGTCCTGCTTCAGCCTCGCCGTTGTACACCTCATCAGAGCTGCTCCAACGACAGAACCGTCCATCACAGCGGAGCAGTACCATCGGCGCTGTATCCAGAGGCCTCAGATCTTCTTCCCTGCCTTCGACAGTCACACCAGCATCACCATCCTCCACGTACAACCCAATGATGCCGAGGTCGACAAGGCTATGCCAAAGAGGTTGTACACTTGTCGCATCACTTTGTTACTCTGCATTCATGTCGATCCCTTGGGGATCCTTTGGTTCAAAGCAGTTGTAAATCTAGAAATAAATGAATCGCGGTCACAAAGTTAACAAGGAGAAAACTAAATGCTCTTTTGAACCACAATTTTAATCTGTTTAGCAAGATAGCCATTATATGATACTAATATGGACCAAATCTAAGCTCACAAAATATTTCGAGGGCAGGCTTCAGCCTGTTGAAGACTGCCTACTAGAATTGCCACTGGTTCAAAGAAAAAGTGAAGGGAAACATAGGAATTGGAAACTTTACTATGGTACTACTATTCGTGCATTTTGTTAGAAGGAATGGAGAAAAGAAAAACTGGAGGATTTTTTCCCTTTGGTGTCTCTTTCAAAGAAAAAGTGTAGGAATATTAATACCCACTTGGACGTCCTTTTCAAATTAATATGCATGAAGAACATGACTAATTGCATTACTGGCATAATAAGATTCTTATTTTTTCATTTTCACGTGGTTTGACTTTAATTTGACCATGGTTCTCCATTCTTGTGTTCTTCCAATTCATGTGAACCAAACACCCAGGTTGACAGAAATCCTATGTTTGCAGATGCTCTGTTTTGCATGTGCATTCCTATCCTATTCCTGTGTTTTCCTGTCCCCACGTTTATAGAATCCTCCAATTCTAAGGAGTTCTTACAGATTTACTTCATTTTCAGATAGGTGTCAAAGAAAACTCTGTGTGTTATGTCTTTCTCCTGCCATGTTGTCATCCACCCCACCTGAGGTGCACCATCGACGGAAGCATTCACTGCAGTAGAGATTCCCCCCTGCAGACTTTCTTTCGCCGCCTTAGATCATCTTCCCTGTTGTCGGCAGGCACGTCAACTGCATTACCATCATCGACTGAGCAGATGAACCTGAGGACTACAAAGTTCCGGAAGAGAGGCCGCACTCTTTTGTGTCTACTTACGTTATACATAAGTTATTATTACCTGCTACTTTATCGTCCTATTCACCTCTTAGACTCCGAGTCAGGTACAAACTAATGTTCAAACTTGAGTTTTAAAATGCCTGTGGGGCACATATCAAGGCAGCAATGAATAGTACCTATCTACTATCTGGTTCATCTGGGGTCTTCTATGTGGTTCATGTTGGGTGGGCAACAAACAGTAGATGATCCATCATCTATCTTTTTAAACTGGAACAATAATCTACCTACTATCATTAGTTTTGGATCTATCCACTCATTTTCTACCATCAGTCTTGATTTCTACATGCACCCCTTAGGCCTTACATAATCTAATTGTGTTTTTTTATTATGCATGTTAGTTATTGTACTCAATCGTACTGAACATGTAGGGAAAAAGAAAAGACCATTGCATGGGAATATAATGTCATGCAGACGCTGCTCCATGGTGGGTGAAGTGGGGCCCCCCTCCCGCCATTCCAGATTGTATTCCAGAGGAAAATAACTGTTTAGAGAGGGATTCAGAGGGAGCCGACCACTCCTATTTACCCCCTAAGGTGTTTGCTCTAACATGGCATGCTGATGTTGGTCATATCATGCATATGGCGCCTCGCATTGCTTACATTATACATCTTATATGTCATCAGCTTAGTTTAGACTTGCTTTGTGTGAATGCCACCTATTTGGTTTCTATATCATACTCCTACCATTCCTAAATATTTATATCTTTAGAGATTTCAACAAGTGACTTTATACGGAGCAAAATGAGTGAATCTACACTCTAAAATATGTCTATATACATTCGTATGTGGCAGTCCATTTGAAATCTCTAAAAAGACACATATTTAGGAATGGGGGAGTATATGGAATTATGCAATGCCATCTTCTTTAGCCAGGCATCATATACGTGAATCATGCAATGCCATCCTGTTTAGCCAGTCATCGTATATGTGAATTGTATCGTGCCATATTTATTTTTCATGATGTATTCCATTTGTCAACAATGTTTATCCATTCATCTACTCTTTGTGTGCATCAGCCATTTGAGTCGATCATGGGAAAAAATGGAGTGAAAACAAGGTCTTCTGAGCAATCAGTGCTACCTGTCGATGCAGATTTCTTGCTGGTTACAGATAGCTCCTCAGAGGAGGATTCAGAGATAGATGACCAGTCATATTCCCCTTGAGGTGTATGCTCTAACTTGGCAGGGTTATATTGCTCATATCATGCATATGGTGTCTTGCATTGCCATGCCATCTGCTTAGATTAGACATGCTTTGTGTGAATGCCTCCTGTTTGCTTTCTATATCAAATATGTGAATTATGCAATGCCATATTTTTCAGCCAGTTATCATATATGTGAATTATGCACCGCCATGTAGCCAGGCATCATATATGTGAATTATCTCATCCCATCCTTTTTTTTCATTATGTATTCCACTTGTCGACAATCTGTGTATATTGAACTACTCTTCATGTGTATCAACCATTTGAGCCTGTTATGGCAAAATCAGGAGTGAAAACAAGGTCTTAAGAGCAGGCAATGGTACCTGTTGAAGCATATATCTTGATGGTTACAGGTAGCTCCTCATAGGAGGATTCAGAGACATATGACCAGTCCTATCTCCCACCTGAGGTGTACGCTCTAACTTGCAATGTTTATATTTCTTATATCATGCATATGGTGTCTCGAGTTGCTAAGTTTAGACATCATACATGTGAGTGCCAGCTGTTTAGTTAGAGATCATACATGCGATGCCAGCTCCATAGTATATGAATCAATTATGTCAATTATATCATGCCATCATGTATACTTAGACAACATGTATGTGAATTATTTCATCCCAACCTATTTTAGAAAGACATCATATAGTTTTGTCATGTCATCCTGTTTAGATACTCATCATATGTTGATTTATGCCATTATCTCATGTTAAGTTATCCATCATATGTCTGAAACTGTGTCATGTTATCCTCTTTAGTTAGCCATCATATATGTGAAACTGTGTCATGATGTCCTATTTGGTTAGACAACATATATGTGAATTACCACATCTATCTATCATACAATGTCTGTATATTCCATTTCTTTTCTTGTTTATCAGCCATTTGAATTGGAGGGGTGATGGCAGTATCTAAGGGAGTAAAAACCCCTTCATCACAAAAGACGGTGCTACCCGTCGATGCAGATAGAACCATGGTTATACTGGCACACGAACTAGCCCCACCATACATAATCAAGACTCTTCCAAATTGCACACTTACACCATTGGACAGAGAACCAGCTACAACCCATCTAACCCCAACCCTAGCGGATAGTAACCCACTTCTAGTTGACACAACACCATGTGAGGGAGTCCTGAATTAAGGGGTCCTCGGACAGCCGGACTATATACATGTGCCGGACTGTTGGGCTATGAAGATACAAGATAGTAGACTTTGTCCCGTGTCCGGATGGGACTCTCCTTTGCATGGAAGGCAAGCTTGGTTATTCGGATATGATGGTTTTTCTCTGTAACCGACTCTGTGTAACCCTAGCCCCC
Source organism: Triticum aestivum (assembly GCF_018294505.1). Taxonomy (NCBI): domain Eukaryota; kingdom Viridiplantae; phylum Streptophyta; class Magnoliopsida; order Poales; family Poaceae; genus Triticum; species Triticum aestivum. The sequence continues at coordinate 537,393,094 of NC_057798.1, forward strand.
TCCGGTGTCTATATAAACCAGAGGGTCTAGTCCATAGGACAAGAACAATCATAATCATAGGCTAGCTCCTAGGGTTTAGCCATTACGATCTCGTGGTAGATCAACTCTTGTAATACTCATATCATCAAGATCAATCAAGCAGGAAGTAGGGTATTACCTCCATAGAAGGGCCCGAACCTCATCGTGTCCCCCGCCTCCTATTACCATTAGCTTTAGACACACAGTTCGGGACCCCCTACCCGAGATCTGCCGGTTTTGACACCGACATTGGTGCTTTCATTGAGAGTTCCACTGTGTCGCCATCATAAGGCTTGATGGCCCCTTCAATCATCTACAACAATGTAGTCTAGGGTGAGATCTTTCTCCCCGGACATATCTTCATATTCGGCGCCTTCGCACTGCGGGCCAACTCGCTTGGCAATCTAGAGCAGATCGACAGCTATGCCCGTGGCCATCAGGTCAGGTTTGGAAGCTTGAACTACACCACTGACATCCGCGGAGACTTGATCTTCGACGGATTCGAGCCCATGACAGCCGCACCCTACAGCCACGATGAACATGACCTAAATCTGTCATTGGACCATGCTCAGGAGATTATGCCTGTAACTGCTCTGGCCCTAGATCCAGAGCAGATCGCGCCATCCGAGGATGGGAGGCTCAACCCCGCCATGAAAACCGCAGACTCAACGACTCTAGAGCCGAACACAGATCTGACATTCGATGAGGCCTGTGTCATCGAAACCTCGGACTCGTCTCTGGCCATAGGCTCTGAACCACATGTATCCGCACCCATCGAATCTGACTGGGCGCCGATCTTGGAGTTCAGCTCCATGGACATCTTCCAACACTCACCCCTAGGTGATGTGTTAAACTCGTTGAAACCCCTCTCCTTGTCAGGAGATTCTTGGCCGAACTATGTACGGCTTGAGTGTGTAGCGGACGGCGAAGAACTTCGTTACCCACCCACCACCCACTTGATAGCCACTGTCGATGACTTGACCGACATGCTTGATTTCGACTCCGAATACATCGACGGTATGGACGACGACACCGGAGAAGAACAGGAACTACCACCCACTGGGCGCTAGACAGCCACCTCCTCATACGACATATACATGGTGGACACACCCAAGGAAACCAAGGGCGATGACAAAAAGGATCCAGTTGAGGATAAACCTCCTGAGAAGCACCCGAAGCACCGACGTCAGCGGCGCCACTCTAAACCATGCCATGGTAAAAACAGCGATACTGGCACAAGAGAAAATAGCACTCCGGACGATGCCGAAGACAATGAAGACCCCGTCGGGACAACTTCCGAATAGTTCGCACGGGAGGACGGGCGAGCCAGCCCTAATGAATAGGCCATGAACAAAGACTCGGAGGTCAGTAATTACATGCCTCTCTCCGAGGACGAGGTGAGCCTTGGCAACGAAGAATTTATCATGCCTGAGGATTCCGTCGAGCAGGAGCGTTTTAAGCGCCGGCTTATAGCCACTACAAAGAGCCTGAAGAAGAAGCAGCAGCAGCTTCAAGCTGATCAAGATCTGCTCACTGATAGATGGACTGAGGTCCTAGTAGCCGAGGAATATGGACTCGAACGCCCAACCAAAAGTTACCCGAAGCACAGATTGCTACCTCAATTCGATGACGAGGCGCTAGAGCCCATGCTACCAGCAAACGATGTGGCTGACCGAACACCACGTGGCTGGGATAAAGCAGCAAGTCAGCCCGAACACTAGCCCACACCACGTCGCCAAACAAATAGAAACACAACAGCTCGGGGATACACACATGACCTGCGGCACGACTTGGAAAACAGAGCAGGACAGACCAGATCAATCTATGGATCGCGGGGGTGTGCCCCTATGCACAATGACGACCACCACACCAGATATAACAGATACAAACCTGTTCGGGCCGAATATCGCAGACCAGCTTCATCCGAGATGCGTCGCGATGTAGCCCGACATAGAGGCGCCGCACACCCCCTATGCTTCACGGATGAAGTAATGGAACATGAATTCCTAGAAGGGTTTAAACCCGTAAACATTGAATCATATGATGGGACAACAGATCCCGCGGTATGGATTGAGGACTTTCTTCTCCATATTCATATGGCCCCAGTGACGATCTCCACGCCATCAAGTATCTCCCGCTAAAACTCAAGGGACCAGCTTGGCACTGGTTGAACAGTCTGCCCGAAAACTCTATTGGCACTTGGGAGGACCTGGAAGATGCATTCCTTGACAACTTCCAAGGCACCTATGTCCGACCGCCGGATGCCGATGACTTAAGTCATATAATCCAACAGCCCGGAGAGTCAGCCAGGAAATTCTGGACTCGGTTCTTAACTAAAAAGAACGAGATCATCGACTGTCCGGATGCCGAAGCCCTAGCGTCCTTTAAGCATAACATCCGTGATGAATGGCTTGCCCAACACCTCGACCAATAGAAGCCAAAGTCCATGGCAGCCCTTACGACGCTTATGACCTGCTTTTGTGTGGGCGAGGATAGCTGGCTAGCTCGTAGCAACAGCACCTCAAGTAAACATGGCACTTCTGAAGCTAGAGATAGCAATGGCAAGCCCCAACACAACACATACAAATGTCGAAACAATGGCGACAATGCCGAAGACCTGACCGTCAATGCCGGATTCAGTGGCTCCAAGTCTGGTCAATGGAAGAAGCCATTTAAGAGAAATAATCCGGGCCCGTCCAGTTTGGACCGCATACTCGATCGTCCATGTCAAATCCACGGCACCCCCGATAAACCAGCCAATCATACCAATAGAAAATATTGGGTCTTTAAACAGGCCGATAAGTTAAATGCCGAAAACAAGGGAAAGGGGTCACAAAGCGATGACGACAAGGAGCCCCAGCCACAGAACACATGGAGACAGAAGAAGTTTCCTCCTCAAGTCAAAATGGTGAACATGATATATGCTACCCATATCCCCAAAAGGAAGCAGAAGCGCATGCTAAGGGACGTCTACGCAATGGAGCCAGGCACCCCAAAATACAACCCATGGTCCTCCTGTTCGATCACTTTTGACCAAAGGGACCATCCGACCAGTATCCGTCATGGTGGTTCAGCCGCACTGGTGCTAGACCCGATCATTGATGGATTCCACCTTACACGAGTCCTCATGGATGGTGGAAGCAGCCTGAACCTACTCTATCAGGATACAATGCGCAAAATGGGTATCGATTCCTCAAGGATCAAGCCCACAAAAACCACCTTTAAAGGTGTCATACCAGGTGTGGGGCCCTGTTGTACGGGCTCAATCACACTAGAAGTGGTCTTCGGATCCCCGGATAATTTCTGAAGCGAAGAATTGATCTTTGATATCGTCCCCTTCCGCAGTGGCTATCACGCACTGCTCAGACGAACCGCATTCACTCGATTCAATGTGGTGCCGCACTACACCTATCTCAAGCTCAAGATGCTTGGACCACGCGGTATCATAACGATCAACGGAAATACGGAACACTCCCTCCATACTGAGGAGCACGCCGCGGCCCTGGCAGCAGAAGTACAGAGTAGCCCTTTTAGGCAGAACCTCAATTCAGCAGTAAAGCCCCCAGACACCGTCAAGCGAGTCCAAACTACTCTGTAGCAGGACTGTCCAGCCCGTCCAGAGCTTGACTAGCAATTTGACCTCCGTCCCAGTCTCAATCAAGCGGCGACATTCATGCCGCGCGTACATAATTACACACTCAAAATACCATGGGCATGGGCGGAGGCACAGCTAGACCAGGGTTCACAATACGGCTCAACCGCTCCTGAACCCGAATACTTTCACTATTCCTTTTTCTTTTCAGGTTTCTTTCTTCTGGCCTCGCTTTCGGACAACCTGATCATCAGACCTATCAAGGGACGCATACACCAAGAAGGCAAAAAGCTTAAATGTGCAAGGGAATTCATAGGTGGTCTCCGTTAACGATCGTTATACCTATCTTAAAACCTGCGCATAGCCTGCCCTTGGTCATGGCATGTCAAATAGCCCTATTGCTTATTGCACTACCTGTACAAATACACCTTGATGTATTAATTAAATTACAATGGAAAATAATTCGCGGCTCCATATTTGCAGCATCAGGTTATTACTTAATTTTTTCCTTTTCTTTATGTATACTCTTATCACTTGCACCCGTACACTCTGGTACGACTTAATTCGCCAGGGGCTTTATTACGCCCCATAACACAACAAGAAAGTCCGAACACTTTTATGGCTAGTTCGACCGCCTTATGCAGCTCGACCAGTTGCTTCAGCTGGTCGCTAAAGGGCACCGGATGTTCTGGCGCAAGATACTGCGACCAGAACAGCTTCTCCGTAGAGCTTCCCTCTTCGACTCGATAGAATCCTGCAGCATCTGACACGCTGCATGGCAGATCCGCAAACGCCCCTGGAGAGCTCCAAATCCGGGTTAGTAAAAGGAACCTTTCCCTCACATATTTGCTCTGCATTATAAAAGCCATACCCACCGCAATCTTCTTGGGCGCGTGGATTACCTGGAGGGCGCCATGGGCTTCGGCTCAGGCATCTTATGTGCTCTAGCGGGCCTTGGCAAGTTCGGACTCTTGCTCCTTAAGATCATGCTCCAAGGAGTCGCATCTTTTGACTACATCTTGGAGCTCTTGCTGGACCTCCTTGACCCGGGCCTCATGCTTTTCGCATGCGGTCCGCTCCTTCGCCGCCTTGTCCTCAGCCTCAGTCAGCGCCTTTGTGAGGGCCGTTACTTCAGTCACGGCCCCTAATAAATATAAATGACACTTTAAGTCAGAACAAATCGTTCACCATATCTGAATTTAGATAAAAATCAATGCATACCTTTACTTTCTTTTAGCTGCTCCTTTACACGGCCGAGCTCTTCCTCGGCCCGCTCCAGATTTTGCTTCAATCCAGAGACTTCCGCAGTATGAGCGGACGCAGCTAGCAGCAATGCCTGCTTGTTCACATAAACTTTTTAGATTAGTCTCCTGCAAAATTTATTTGATCCTCTGTTCGGCTTTTCTTTCCAAACACTGGACAGAGTATCAGGGTCTACTATCTATACTGTGACATTCTTTTTAAAGTCACGTGGCTTACCTTGAAGCTTGTTAGAAGGCTCGTGCACACTTTGGTCAGTCCGCTTTTCACGGACTAGATTCTCTCAATCACCACACCCATGAGGGTACGGTGTTCTTCCACAATGGAAGCACCTCGCAGCGCTTCCAGCAAATTGTCCGGCGCCTCTGGATGGACAAAGGCCACCGGCGAAACAGGCACGCCCCCTTCCTTCAAGGGTTTCTTGCCTGATTCTGGAGCCCTATGGGTCTCTAGAATAGTATTTGGTTGGGGTCCGGATTGGATATAGCCCCCACCGTCAGTCTCTTGCCCCCCATATGTTCGGCGAGCGAGGTTCCACCCTCTAGCACCACCGCGACGGCCTTCTGAGCCTCTCCCTAGACCGGGATTCATCGAGACAACACCTCGGTGTTGACCACAGCCTTAGGTGAGGAGGCCGTCAGAAGGGACCCGCTGTCCATTGCCGACAGGTCCAGCGATCCCTCTGAAGAGGAGGACATATCGATGTTGGACCGAGCCGGACTACAAGTGCATGACCCAGCACATCAAAAAACAATGCAGTAAAAACACCGGATACATTACCATGTTTGGGTACTTACGATTTAGCCAGGGGATTGACCCTGGGCTCCCACTCTTGGCTGCTGTCGGTGGCTGTCCTAGGACTGTCCGGAGAAGAAGCTCTCCCCTTCTTGGATGCCTTGGCCTCCAAATGAGCGGGGGCCACCCTCTTTTTTCGCCCCCTACAGGGGGCGGATTTCTTCTTCTTCCTCCTCCTCCTCTTCCGCGTCGTCTTCGGCAGTGGAGGAGCGATCCTTGGTGTCTTCGGACACTGTATCCGAAGTGCCCTTGCGACGGAGACCATCTCTAGTCCCCTTGGCCTTCTTATTGGCCTTGTTCTCCAGCACCTCGTAAGGTGCCAGAAAAAGCATCTTCGTCAAAAGTGGGGTTTCTGGGCCTTCGGGCAGCAGAGCCGGATAGTCAATCCGCTCCGCTATCTCTATCCAGGCCTGAATAAATCAAGGGGCAAGCTTAGACTCCCGCCTCAAATATGCCAGTAAAAGTTATAACTTGAAAAACATGTAAAAACTTATCGGATTAGCCTGGCATTTTAAGCTAAGCCCATGATCCTCGGTTGTAGGCAGTGGTGTCTCTCTGGCCTTAAAAAGCACTTTCCATATGTCCTCGTGTATTGTGACAAAGAGTTCTAGCAACGTCTGGTGCTTGGCCGGATCAAACTCCCACAAATTGCAGAACGGTGTTGGCACGGAAGGATCCGGTGAATGAGCATAACTTGTATCACGTTGACGAGCTTGATTCTCTTGTTTATCATGTTCTGGACGCACGTCTGGAGCCCGATCAGCTCGTCCGAAGAGCCCCAGGCCAGGCCCTTCTCTTGCCAGGAGGTGAGCCGCATTGGGACTCTGGATCGGAATGTGGGGGCCGCCGCCCAGTTGGTGTCGCGCGGCTCGGTGATGTAGAACCACCCCGATTTCCACCCCTTTACTATCTCCATGAAGGAGCCTTCAGGTCAGATAACATTGGGCATCTTGCCCACCATGGTGCCTCCACACTCCGCTTCCTGACCGCTCACCACCTTTGGCTTCACATTGAAAGTCTCCAGCCATAATCCAAAATGAGGTGGGATGCGGAGAAAGGCCTCGCACATGATGATAAATGCTGATATGTAGAGGATGGAGTTGGGGGCCAGATCATGGAAGTCCAGCCCGTAATAATGCATCAGTCCGCGGACGAATGGGTGAAGGGGAAATCCCAGCCCGCGGACAAAGTGATAGACAAACACTACCCTTTCTTGGGGCTCTGGGGTGGGGACAACTTGTCCCTTGGCCGAAAGCCGATGGGCGACCTTCTTGGCTAGGTATCCGGCCTCCCGGAGCTTCTTGATGTCCTTCTCCTTGACGGAGGAGGCCATCCACTTGCCTCATGCTCTAGATCTGGACATATTCGGAATGCTTTTTGGGCGGGGAAGGTCAAAGCTTGAGCGCTGGAGCTCGAGAATGGATTAGCAGAGGAAGGAGAAGGCGTGGGTGAAGTAGGGGAATCCTTATCCCTTTATAAAGGCAGTAAAAATCATGTGCCTTCCACTGGCCCTAAAACTCGCTTATTCCCCAAGCGCCATGCTAATGGCACGGTTGGGTTACCCATACCCATATTAATGAGAATTCCATGATAAGGGGACACGATCTCTACTTTGACAAGATGTGCCAATAAAGCCGCACCTCGAAATACGGAAGAGCATGCTAAAAACGGTTTGAATAATGACCGGGCTGTGACGTGATGTCATGCTATGAAAAACTTGTCAGCAGATTGGACTCCTGGGATATTATACTCTCTACGGTGGTATATGGAATTTGTTTTGCAGAGTCGGATACGATTCTGGTGTTCAAGATCTACGTTGAAGTATTCGGAGAAGGAACCTGCCTTGCAATGCCGAAGACAATATGTGTGCCGGACTCATCGTCATTGAAGCCTGGTTCAGGGGCTACTGAGGGAGTCCTGGATTAAGGGGTCCTTGGACAGCCGGACTATATACATGTGTCGGACAGTTGGGCTATGAAGATACAAGATAGAAGACTTCGTCCCGTGTCCGGATGGGACTCTCCTTTGCGTGGAAGGCAAGCTTGGTGATTCAGATATGAAAATTTCATTTCTCTATAACCGACTTTGTGTAACCCTAGCCCCCTCCGGTGTCTATATAAACCGGAGGGTTTAGTCCTTAGGACAAGAACAATCATAATCATAGGCTAGCTCCTAGGGTTTAGCCATTATGATCTCGTGGTAGATCAACTCTTGTAATACTCATATCATCAAGATCAATCAAGCAGGAAGTAGGGTATTACCTCCATAGAGAGGGCCCGAACCTGGGTAAACATGGTGTCCCCTGCCTCCTGTTACCATTAGCCTTAGACACACAGTTCGGGACCCCCTACCCGAGATCCGCCGGTTTTGACACCGACACCATGTCCACTACAGAGTACCCCCACACGAGCAGTTTGTAAAGCAACTGCAGTGCCCAAAGCACAAAGACCACCACAGGGAACCCAAACTCCATGTTTAAAGCAAAAGAGCAACTGTTCTTAGGTTAGATTCCGTAGCTATGGTACACACTCCTTTGCTCTTGCATCACTGTATTACTCATACCAACTACTTTTGAATTTGAAGGATCCAATTGAAACTCTAATGGCGCAACATGTATGTTTTAAACCTATTTCTTTAACTGGATTGTTGTTCTAACTTCTTACTCTATGTTGATTTTAGTTTCAGTTGTATAAACTGTTATGTTCTCATGTGATACACATTACAAGTGTTGCCAGTGTTGTGTAGTTTCTCACACTTATATTCTGTCTATGGTGCTGTGTCTTAAAAATATATGATTTGAACTATGTATCTATCTTAATTTGGCAACATAAACTAGAATGATATGGACAATACAGTGACCATAGTACATAGATATATGTTTGTTTCATGTTGTTATCCTGTCCACCTTACTACTGAACCGGTTTACCAAAATGAGTTTCATATACTACATGCTAAACCTATGATGTGTCTACTTGTTTCTCTTGTAGAATGCAAACAGAATATTGGAGTAGAGCACCCCACTATGCAATGATAGAGAAACTAATGCAGATAAGGTTCAAGATAGTGAGACAACCATGTTGGTCTCCAAGAAAGGTGATAAAAACGGTCTTGTAGACAGTGAGACAATCCCACAGTCCTGCATTGATGTAGTGTTCGAGTTACTGGCCAGTTCCGCTGGCACAAGCTCTTCGAACTCGCTGATTGAATCACTTCGACTTCTTCAGTCTCAGCTACAAGATGAAAGGCATCAGACAATTGTGGTGCGGCAAGAAGCTGAAGGACTGAGGAAGTCCCTGCGGAATTCAGATGCATACTTTCTGGTGCAACAACAAGCGCTGGAGGATTTAAGCGCCAAACAAGAGAAAGTTAATAAGCTTGCTAAGCATCTTGCCAGCATTATGGGTACCCAGGATATTGTTTCTTGAGCTCTTCTGAAGTGGTTTCAGTTTTGGACTTGTTTTGCTGTGGCGTTTATTTGCATTGGTCTCTAACTTTGACAACGAGTGTATGTGATATGCTGCTTTGTTCCCTATATTTGCGCTGGTTTTGAACTTTGATGCCTATGGATGTAATATGTGTAATAGCCGTGATAGCCTAGCGTAAGTTGCTTGCTTATTTATTTCCTTGTTGTCTTGTTTATTTGTTTGGTTGTAGTCAGTGCAGTTCATTTTCCGTGGTTTGCTAGTGGCCACAATAACCTATTTTTTAAAGCTAGGCCACAATAACCATGGGCTACATATTTACTGTAGTGACCATGGGCCTCCTACGGGCCGTAGAAACTATGGGCCTTCTACGGGCCGTATGATCGATTGGCCAAACATGGGCCAATAACGGACTGCATTATGGGCCGTAAACGGGATAGAGTTAGAATCATCCGTTCATGGACCGACCATACCGGGTCGTCGTTAATCGTTCATATTTGATGACGCTATTAAAATGACCCAATGGATTAATGGGCCACAAACGGGCCGACTGTAACCACAGGCTGAATTTGGCCCACAAGCAGAAAAGGCCAGTAACGGGCCGTAAGTAACCGAATGCTAGAAATGAACCCAAGAATAAATGGGCCTTGAGAAGGCCAGAAGATAACAGGGGATGGAAATGGCCCAATGGAATAATGGGTCGTTAATGGGTATAAAGTGATACACTATTCATTACGGGCCAGTTTCACCACGGGCCATTAATGGGCCAAGAGTTACAAAGGGCCTCATATGGGCTGAAAGACAACATGTGCCATACATGGGTCGGAAGTTACAATAGGCCGGAATCTTATTGGTGACCCTGACTACGCTACTGGGCCTAATTCGGATAGGCCATAACGGGTTGTGCGTTAGCGGGCTGTAAATGGGCTATATGCGAACATGCCGTTAACAGGCTTTCCGTGGGCCGGGGCACTACCTTTTGACGAAGTCAAATGGGCCGGCCTTTTCACCGGAATGGGCCTCTTGTCACCAGATTATCTTGTCCACGTGGATGACATCTGTCCCAACGGCAAGCCGACACATGGTTCCTATGGCCATTGAGAATTTTACACATGGAAATCCCCATTGGTCCGGGCTGTTAACGGGTTACCCGATAGCTTAACAGCGACCCGTTATGGTGGATGCCACGTGTCGGTTACCCTTGACGAAAGCACTTCCATGACGCGCAATTTATCGTCATGGAAGTGGACACTTCTGTGATGATAATTTTTCTAATGTCATGGAACACTTCTACGACAACACAGGTATGACTATCTTGCTTCTGTCATAAAATCGTCATGGATGTACATGCATGACAAAAAAATGTGACCTACTGTGACAAACATGTATCATCACAGAAGTGTTTTTTTAGTGCCAGTATCCGAAGACGATGACTTAAGCCCAGAAGTGTAAGCCACCCAGAGGTTTCCTTGCTTAGGAATCAAGATAAGTTAGAAATATACTTGGTCACGGATCATAGTATGACCCGGACTCTTGTAAGCCTAGGGCCTTGACCTGTTATATAAAGGCGAGTCCCTGGGGTGGAAAGACTTAAGTTACAATCGATCAATAGCTAGGTCAAGCTAGCAAATCTGCTCCCTTGTAATTGATCATCCAACAATAAATAGAAAGCATGACATAGGCTATTACCTAGATCGTGAGGGGCCGAACCTAGGTAAATCCGTATCTCTCGATTCCGATCAACCTCGACAAGCTAATCACCTAGTTGTGGTGGCCACATGACTAAGTCCTCACACTAGGACATCTACCGTGATAAAACCACGACAAGCGCCTCTTGCAGTTCAACCCACTAGTGGCTTCACTAGCAAAGGTGGGACCCATGCTACATACATATCCGCCACCATGCAAGTCATCAACATTGTCACGACGGTAAAAAGAGAAGAGAAGGGCAAAGCCTAGCAGGTTCAACACACGGTGTACTACGTTAGCGAAGTCATGTCCCCATGCAAGACCCGCCACCCGCACTACCAGAAAATCACCTACGACGTATCCATGGCAGCCTGGAATAGCCACTACTTCCAGGCGAACCCTATCACGATCGTCAACCACGCCGCATTATCAGACATCATCAACAATAGAGACACCGTCAGTCTGGCGACAAAGTGGGCAATTGAGTTGTTAACATCTGAGATTACATATAAGCCACGGTCTACCATAAATTCTCAAACTTCATTGTGGAGTGGACATAGGCACACCAGATCCCCCAAAACGTCGCCCTCGAGTACTTGTTGATGTAATTTGATGGTTCCATGGCGGTCAACGGGCTAGGAGCCGAAGTAGTCCTTACCCCTCGTGACAAAATGAACTATGTTGCAGATTCACTTCGCCAACTCCAACAATGTGGAAGAGTATGAAGCCCTCCTGCACAACCTCTACCTTGCGGCTTCCATGGGAATTCGACGCCTCACCACCACTATTCATGATGTTCGTTGTCCAACAGGTAATGAAGACCTTCGACACAAAAGACCCAAAGATGGCGGCCTACTTCTTAGTGGTCCGCCAGTTAGAATGAAAATTTGACGACATCGAGTAGCATCACGTCAAGTGAACAGACAACAAAGCCGATGACACCCTGGCCCGCATCGGCGCGGCTCGCAACCCCATCCGAGATGACTTATTCCTAGAGCTCTTCTACCTCTTGAGCTTGAGTTGGTTTTCCCTTGAAGAGGAAAGGGTGATGCAGCAAAGTAGCATAAGTATTTCCCTTAGTTTTGAGAACCAAGGTATCAATCCAGTAGGAGATAACGCACAAGTCACTGAATACCTGCACAAACAATCAACAACTTGGACCCAAGGCGATAAAGGGGTTGTCAATCCCTTCAGATCACTTGCAAAAGTGAGATCTGATAGAGATAGATAAACGGTAAAGTAAATATTTTTGGTATTTTTGGTTTATAGATCGAAAAGTAAAAGATTGCAAAATAGTAGATCGGAAACTAATATGATGTAAAAGAGATTCAATATAATGGAAAAGAGACCCGGGGCCATAGGTTTCACTAGTGGCTTTTCTCAAGACAGCAAATATTACGGTGGGTGAATGAATTACTGCCGAGCAATTGATAGAAAAGTGCATAGTTATAATGATATCTAAGGCAATGATCATGAACATAGGCATCACGTCCGTGTCAAGTAGACCGACTCATGCCTGCATATACTACTATTACTCCACACATCGACCGCTATCCTGCATGCATCTAGAGTATTAAGTTCATAAAGAACGGAGTCACGCATTAAGTAAGATGACATGATGTAGAGGAATTAAATCAAGCAATATGATTAAAACCCCATCTTTTTATCCTCGATGGCAACAAGACAATACGTGCCTTGCTGCCCCTACTGCCACTGGGAAAGGACAATGCAAGATTGAACCCAAAGCTAAGCATCTCCCATTGCAAGAAAGATCAATCTAGTAGGCCAAACTAAACCGATAATTTGAAGAGACTTGCAAAGATATCAAATCATGCATATAAGAATTAAGAGAAGAACCTAATAATATTCATAGATAATCTGATCATAAATACGAAATTCATCGGATCTCGACAAACACACCACAAAAGAATATTACAACGAGTAGATCTCCAAGAACATCGAGGAGAACATGGTATTGAGAATCAAAGAGAGAGAAGAAGCCATCTAGCTAATAACTATGGACCCTAAGGTCTGTGGTAAACTACTCACGCTTCATCGGAGAGGTAATGGTGTTGATGTAGAAGCCCTCCATGATTGAATCCCCCTCCGGCAGGACGCCGAAAAAGGCCCCTAGATGGATCTCATGGGTATAGAAGGTTGCGGTGGTGGAAAAGTGGTTTCATGGCTCTCCTGGATGTTTTCAGGGTATAAGAGTACATATAGGCGAAGGAACTAGGTCAGGGGAACTATGAGGGTCCCACGAGGTTGGGGGCGCGCCTTACCCCCCTGGGCGTGCCCTCCTACCTCGTGGCCGCCTCGTTGCGTCTCCGACTTCATCTCCAAGTCTTCTGGTTTGCTTTCGGTCCAAGAAAGATCATCGCAAATGTTTCATTCCGTTTGGTATTCCTTTTTCGTGAAACTCTAAAATAGGCAAAAAAATAGAAACTAGCACTGGGCCCTTGATACGTCTCCAACGTATCTATAATTTTTGATTGTTCCATGCTATTATATTACCTGTTTTGGATGTTTATGGGCTTTACTCTACACTTTTATATCATTTTTGGGACTAACCTACTAACCGGAGGCCCAGCCCGAATTGCTGCTTTTTTTTACCTATTTCAGTATATCGAAGGAAAGGAATATCAAACGGAGTCCAAACGGAATGAAACCTTCGGGAGCGATCTTTTTGGAACAAACGCAATCCAGGAGACTTGGAGTGGATGTAAATAAGCAGCCGAGGAGGCCACGAGGGTGGCCGGCGCGCCCAGTAAGGGTGGGCGCGCCCCCTACCTCATGGGCCCCTCGTGGCTCCCTTGACCGACTTCCTTCGCCTATATATATCTACGTACCCCGAAAACATCCAGGAGCACCACGAAAACTATTTCCAGCACTGCAACCTTCTGTATCCGCGAGATCCCATCTTGGAGCCTTCGCTGGCGCTCCGCCGGAGGGGGAATCAACCATGGACGGCCTCTCCATCACCACCAAGGCCTCTCCGATGAGTTGTGAGTAGTTTACCACACACCTTCAGCTCCATAGTTATTAGCTAGATGTCTTATTCACTCTCTTTGAATCTCAATACAAAGTTCTCCTTCCTCTTCTTGGAGATCTATTCGATGTAACTCTTTTTGCGTTGTGTTTGTCGACATCCGATGAATTGTGGGTTTATGATCAAGTTTATCTATGAGAAATATTTGAATCTCCTCTGAATTCTTTTATGTATGATTGATTATGTTTGCAAGTATCTTCGAATTATCAGTTGGGTTTGGCCTACTAGATTAATCTTTCTTGCCATAGGAGAAGTGCTTAGCTTTGGGTTCAATCTTGTGGTATCCTTTCCGAGTGACAGCAGGGGCAGCAAGTCACGTATTGTATTGTTGCCATCGAGGATAAAAAGATGGGGTTTATATCATATTGCATGAGTTTATCCCTCTACATCATGTCATCTTGCTTAATGCGTTAGTCTGTTCTTATGAACTAAATACTCTAGATGCAGGCAGGAGTCGGTCGATGTGTGGAGTAATAGTAGTAGATGCAGAATCATTTTGATCTACTTGTTGCGGATGTGATGCCTATATACATGATCATGCCTAGATATTCTCATAACTATGCACTTTTCTATCAATTGCTCGACAGTAATTTTTTCACCCACCGTAATACTTATGCTATCTTGAGAGAAGCCACTAGTGAAACCTATGGCCCCCGGGTCTATCTTTTATCATACAAGTTTTCCATATACTTTTATTTGCATCTTTTACTTTCCAATCTATATCATAAAAATACCAAAAATATTTATCTTATCATATTATCTCTATTAGATCTCACTTTCACAAGTTTCCGTGAAGGGATTGACAACCCCTTTATCGCGTTGGTTGTAAGGTTCTTGTTTGTTTGTGTAGGCATGTGGGACTTGTGAGGAGCCTCCTACTGGATTGATACCTTGGTTCTCAAAACTGGATTGATACCATGGTCAAGAGGTAGCAAGAAGGATTTCTAGCGCCGTTGCCGGGGAGGTCTTCGCTCAAGTCAAGACATACAAAGTACCCATCACAAACTCATCTCCCTCGCATTACATTATTTGCCATTTGCCTCTCGTTTTCCTCTCCCCCACTTCACCCTTGCCGTTTTATTCGCTCTTCTTATGTTCGTCTTTTCATTTGCTTTGATGTCTTACTTGGCTCGTTTGCTCGTTTGCTTGGAATAGTTATTTATTTATTGCTAAACAAGAACCTAAGATCTATGGATCCTCATCCACTTGCTAATCTTTTTAAGAGATCCAATTATGATGAACCAATTGCTAGTGATTTTTGTGCACTAGGTTATCTTTATGAAGCTTTGCTCGAAATTTTTGAATCTGAAAATTATGATGAAGAAATTTATGAAGAGATTCACGATAACTCCTTGAATAAAAAGCATGATTGCAATGATTTTACTATAAATTTTCTTGATGTCAATTGTGTTAATAATATGCAAAACCCTAAGCTTGGGGATGCTGGTTTTGCAATGTCTACTACATGTTGCAATCATCATGATTGGGGCGATTCTTCATATAATCTTGAAAATTTATTTAAGCTCCATGATGAATATGAGATTGATAATAGTGTTTGCAATAATATTAAAAGTGGGTTTGGAGAGGTCATGACTTTAGTTAATGTTAATCCCACTATTTTGGAAGAGTGTCAACTTTGCATGCATGTGGATCGTGTTGAGAATATGTTATGTGATAGCTATTTTGTTGAATTTGCTTATGATCCTACATGTAATTATTATGAGAGAGGAAAATATGGTTGTAGAAATTTTCATGTTACTAAATTACCTCTCTTCATGTTGAGATTGCTATCATCTTCTTCCTTGCATATGCTAGTTTTTGCTTGCCTTGATAATTTGTTTGCTTATAAAAAACCTATGCATAGGAAGTATGTTAGACTTAAGTGTGTTTGTCACATGTTTTATGATGCTCTCTTTATGCTTCAATTTTTGTCTTTCATGTGAGCATCATTGAAATCTCAATGCCTAGCTAAAAAGGCTTTAAATTAAAGCGCTTGTTGGGAGACAACCCAATATTTTTCCTTGCTGTTATTCAATAAATAATCAATCTAGACTCTGGTTAGATGTGTTTTTATGTTTTAATTAGTGTCTGTGCCAAGTAGAACCTATAGGATAACCTTGGGTGAAAGTTAATTTGATTCTGCTGAAAAACAGAAACTTTGCATGCACGAGAAAAAATTCAATAGATCACAGAAACGTGATTTTGCGTTGATTCTTTTTGCTGTAGATCAATAGACAAATTGCCTAGGACTTCCTATATTGGTAGGATTTTAAGGTTCTAGAAGTATTCGAAAGTTAGAGATTGCTACAGACTGTTCTGTTTTTGACAGATTCTGTTTTTGGTGTGTTGTTTGCTTATTTTGATGCATCTATGGCTAGTATTGGGGGGTATGAACTATAGAGAAGTTGGAATACAGTAGGTTTAACACCAATATAAATAAAGAATTAGTTCATTACAGTACCTTATGTGGTAGTTTTTCTTTCTTGCACTAACGGAGCTTATGAGATTTCCTGTTGAGTTTTGTGTTGTGAAGTTTTCAAGTTTTGGGTAAATATTTGATGGACTATGGAATAAGGAGTGGCAAAAGCCTAAGCTTGGGGATTCCCATGGCACCCCAAGATATTCAAGGACAACCAAAATCCTAAGCTTGGGGATGCCCCGGAAAGAATCCCCTCTTTTGTCTTTGTCTATCGGTAACTTTACTCGGAGCTATATTTTTATTTACCACATGATATGTGTTTTGCTTGGAGTGTCTTGTATGATATGAGTCTTTGCTTTTTAGTTTACCACGATCATCCTTGCTGTACACAAATTTTGGGAGAGACCCACATGATTTAGAAATTATTAGAATACTCTATGTGCTTCACTTATATTTTTTGAGCTAGATAGTTTTGCTCTATGTGCTTCACTTATATTTTCTAGAGCATGGCGGTGGCTTTATTTTGAAGAAATTTTTGATCTCTCATGCTTCACTTATATTATTTTGAGAGTCTTTTAGAACAGCATGGTATTTGCTATGGTTATAAATTTGGTCCTAGAATGATGAGCATCCAAGTTGTGTATAATAAAAACTATCATAGGAAGTGCATTAAAACTATGATCAATTTGATGCTTGATAATTGTTTTGAGATATAAAGGTAGTAATTTTAGAGTCATTCTAGTTGGGTAATTATGAAATTGAGAAATACTTGTGTTGAAGTTGGCAAGTCCCGTAGCATGCACGTATGGTAAAAGTTGTGTGACAAATTTGTTGTATGGGATGCTCTTTTAATTGCTTTCCTTATGAGTGGAGGTCGGGATCACGCGATGGTTAACTCCTACCAACCCTTCTCCTAGGAGCATGCGTAGTAGTACTTTGCTTCGAGGGCAAGTAGACTTTTGCAATAAGTATATGAGTTCTCTATGACTAATGTGAGTCCATGGATATACGCACACTTACCCTTCCACTTTGCTAGCCCCTATTTACCTTCCTCAAAACAGCCACCATACATACCTATTATGGCATTTCCATAGCCATTCCGAGATATATTGCCATGCAACTTTCCACCGTTCCGTTTACTATGACACGCTCCATCATTGTCATATTGCTCTTGCATGATCATGTAGTTGGCATCGTATTTGTGGCAAGGCCACCTTCATAATTTTCCATACGTGTCACTCTTGATTCATTGAATATCACGGTACACCGCCAGAGACATTCATATAGAGTCATATCTTGTTCTAAGTATCGAGTTATAATCTTGAGTTGTAAGTAAATAAAAGTGTGATCATCTTCATTATTAGAGCATTGCCCCAAGTGAGGAAAGAATGATGGAGACTATGATTCCACCACAAGTCGGGATGAGACTTCGGACTTTACAAAAAAAAGAGAGAAAGGTCATACAAAAAAAGAAAGGCCAAATAAAAAAAATGAGAGAAAAAGAGAGAAGGGACAATGCTACTATCCTTTTACCACACTTGTGCTTCAAAGTAGCACCATGATCTTCACGATAGAGAATATCCTATGTTGTCACTTTCATATACTAGTGGGAATTTTTCATTATAGAACTTGGCTTGTATATTCCAATGACGGGCTTCCTCAAAATGCCCTAGGTCTTTGTGAGCAAGCATGTTGGATGCACACCCACTTAGTTTCTTTTGTTGAGCTTTCAGATATTTATAGCTCTAGTGCATCCGTTGCATGGAAATCCCTACTCACTCACATTGATATCTATTAATGGGCATCTCCATAGCCCGTTGATACGCCTAGTTGATGTGAGACTATCTTCTCCCTTTTGTCCTCACAACCACCACCATATACCACATATAGTGCTTTGTCTATGGCTTGCGCTAATGTATTGCGTAAGAGTTGAAAAAGCTGAAGCGCGTTAAAAAGTATGAACCAATTGCTTGGCTGAAACCGGGGTTGTGCATGATGGGAGTATTTTGTGTGATAAAGATGAAGCATGGCCTAACCATATGATTTTGTAGGGATAAGCTTTCTTTGGCTATGCTATTTTGATAGGACATGATTATTTGTTAGTATGCTTCAAAGTATTACTATTTTTATGTTTTATAAGCTTTTATCTTGAATCATTTGGATCTGAACAATCATGCCACAATAAAGAAAATTACATTGAGAATTATGCTAGGTACCATTCCACATCAAAAATTCTGTTTTTATCATTTACCTACTCGAGGATGAGCAGGAATTAAGCTTGGGGATGCTTGATACGTCTCCAACGTATCTATAATTTTTGATTGTTCCATGCTATTATATTACCTATTTTGGATGTTTATGGGCTTTACTCTACACTTTTATATCATTTTTGGGACTAACTACTACTCGAAGGCCCAACCCGAATTGCTGTTTTTTTTGCCTATTTCAGTATATCGAAGGAAAGGATATCAAACGGAGTCCAAACAGAATGAAACCTTCGGGAGCGATATTTTTGGAACAAATGCAATCCAGGAGACTTAGAGTGGACGTCAAGAAGCAGCCAATGAGGCCACGAGGGTGGCCGGCGCGCCTAGTAAGGGTGGGCGCGCCCCCTGCCTCGCGGGCCCCTTGTGGCTCCCCTGACCGACTTCCTTCACCTATATATATCTACGTACCCCGAAAACATCCAGGAGCACCATGAAAACTATTTCCACCACCGCAACCTTCTGTATCCACGAGATCCCATCTTTTAGCCTTCGCTGGCACTCCGCCGGAGGGGGAATCGACCATGGAGGGCCTCTCCATCACCACCAAGGCCTCTCTGATGAGTTGTGAGTAGTTTACCACAAACCTTCGGCTCCATAGTTATTAGCTAGATGGCTTCTTCTCTCTCTTTGAATCTCAATACAAAGTTATCCTTCCTCTTCTTGGAGATCTATTCGGTGTAACTCTTTTTGCGGTGTGTTTGTCGAGATCCGATGAATTGTGGGTTCATGATCAAGTTTATCTATGAGAAATATTTGAATCTCCTCTGAATTCTTTTATGTATGATTGGTTATCTTTGCAAGTCTCTTCGAATTATCAGTTGGGTTTGGCCTACTAGATTGATCTTTCTTGCCATGGGAGAAGTGCTTAGATTTGGGTTCAGTCTTGCGGTGTCCTTTCCGAGTGACAGCAGGGGCAGCAAGGCACGTATTGTATTATTGCCATCGAGGATAAAAATATGGGGTTTATATCATATTCCATGAGTTTATCCCTCTACATCATGTATCTTGCTTAATGCGTTACTCTGTTCTTATGAACTTAATACTCTAGATGCAGGCAGGAGTCGGTCGATGTCTGGAGTAATAGTAGTAGATGCAGAAGTGTTTCGATCTACTTGTTGCGGACGTGATGCCTATATACATGATCATGCCTAGATATTCTCATAACTATGCACTTCTCTATCAATTGTTCGACAGTAATTTGTTCACCCACCGTAATACTTATGCTATCTTGAGAGAATCCACTAGTGAAACCTATGGCCCCCGGGTCTATCTTTTATCATACAAGTTTTCCATCTACTTTTATTTGCATCTTTTACTTTCCAATCTATATCATAAAAATACCAAAAATATTTATCTTATCATATTATCTCTATCAGATCTCACTTTTGCAAGTTTCCGTGAAGGGATTGATGTCGGTGTCAAAACCGGCGGATCTCAGGTATGGGGTCCCGATCTGTGCGTCTTAGGTTGATGGTAACAGGAAGCAAGGGACACAATGTTTACCTAGGTTCGGGCCCTCTCGATGGAGGTAAAACCCTACTTCCTGCTTGATTAATATTGAAGATATGAGTAGTACAAGACTAGATCTACCACGAGATCGTAGAGGCTAAACCCTAAGAGCTAGCCTATGATTGTATGATTGTAATTGTGATCAGCCTTCTAAGGACCATCCTCTCCGGTTTATATAGACACCGGAGAGAGCTAGGGTTTACATGGAGTAAGCTACAAGGAAGGAAATATAATATCCAGATCGCCAAGCTTGTCTTCCACGCAAAGGAGAGTCCCATCCGGACACGGGCCAAAGTATTGAGTCTTGTATCTTCACGCTTCAATAGTCCGGACGATGTATACAGTCCGGCTGTCCGAATACCCCCTAATCCAGGACTCCATCAGTAGCCCCTGAACCAGGCTTCAATGAAGATGAGTCCGGTGCGCAGTATTATCTTCGGCATTGCAAGGCGGGTTCCTTCTCCGAATACTCCAAGGTTATAATCGAACATGTAGACCGTGTCCGGATCTGCTACGACGAATAGTGTCCGGTTCTACAAGATGATCTTCACACACCATTGTAGGGAACATAGCATAAATCCATTCTGCTGGCAATCCTTGTACGTCGTGCTCTTGCATCATGGCCTGGTCCAAGACGAATCGGCGTTTCTTGCCCCACCTCGACTCGAGTTGCGAGGTGGTTTTATTGGCACGTCCTGCCAAAGCAGAGATCGTGTTCCTCTTATTACGAGATCTTTCATCAATGTGTGACCCTACGGCGACCATTGGTATGACTCTGTGTATTTTAGATAAGTCCCAAGCGGTCACGCGCTGAGGACTCTTGATATTCATCCCTTTTATGAAGGGGTCAAGGCCTATGCCTCTTTTCCACCTCCCCTGCTCCTTCTCGCACCTCGAGTTCTAACACCCAAGACCCAAGCTCCAACACCCCAGATCCTCCAACATGTCCGGATCTGATGCAAAAGGCCGGTGGGTGTGTCAGATTTCGGGTTCCGGCAGACCCTTAAGGTTCGAACTCTAGGGTGCGCTCGGAGATCACTCCCCCTACCTACTTATGTCTCGTCGCCTCGCAAAGGATATAGACTACACGGAGAACTACACAAGGGACACGAGGTTTATACTAGTTCGGGCCACCATTGTGGTGTAATACCCTACTCTAGTTTGTGGTGTGGTGGATTGCCTCAGGGGCTGATGATGAACAATACAAAGGAAGAACTGCCTCGCGAGGGGAGGAGTTCTTGTGGAGGTGATGCCTCTTGGGAAGGATTGAATCCAGATCCCTTTCTACTGTGGTGGCTAGCCCTATTTATAGTGCGAGGCCCTGGTCCTCTTCCCAAATATTGAGCGAGAAGGGCGCCAACAATTGGCCATTTTGAAGGGGAACATCTAGTACACTTATCCTAACTAAAGTTGGTCCTCGCCTGCCAAAGGCTCTGATGATGACGCCGGCTTGGGCTCCACGATGACCTCCATCCTGCCGTTTTGCTGGTCTTGGTCTTGTTGCACCGAAATGGTTGCCTTTGCTTGATACCCTTGCCTGCATTTTCCCCCTTTGCACCAAAGAGGAAACAAGGACTCTGTGCAGGCCGGCGCCCGCCTGGCGCTCGCCTGGCTTTGGTCGTCATGGCTTGCATCACGGGCACCTCGTGAGGTGCCCCGCCTTGATCTCTCCGCCTCCTCGCGAGCCAGCCTAACGAGGTTGTGTGAGGGAGTCCCGGATTAGGGGGTGTCCGGATGGCCGGACTATGACCTTTGGCCGGACTCCTGGACTATGAAGATACAAGATTGAAGACTTCGTACCATGTCCGGATGGGACTTTCCTTGGCGTGGAAGGCAAGCTTGGCAATACGGATATGTAGATCTCCTCTAATTGTAACCGACTCTGTGTAACCCTAGACCTCTCCAGTGTTTATATAATCCAGAGGGTTTTAGTCCGTAGGACGAACAACAATCATACCATAGGCTAGCTTCTAGGGTTTAGCCTCTCTGATCTTGTGGTAGATCTACTCTTGTACTACCCATATCATTAATATTAATCAAGTAGGAGTAGGGTTTTACCTCCATCGAGAGGGCCCGAACCTGGGTAAAAACATCGTGTCCCTTGTCTCCTGTTACCATCCGCCTAGACGCACAGTTCGGGACCCCCTACCCGAGATCCGCCGGTTTTGACACCGATATTGGTGCTTTCGTTGAGAGTTCCTCTGTGTCGTCACCTCTAGGCCCGATGGCTCCTCCAATCATCAACAACGATGCGGTCCAGGGTGAGACTTTTCTCCCCGGACAGATCTTCGTATTCAGCGGCTTTGCACTGCGGGCCAATTTGCTTGGCCATCTGGAGCAGATCGAAAGCTACGCCCCTGGCCATCAGGTCAGGTTTGGAAGTTTGAACTACACGACCGACATCCGCGGAGACTTGATATTCGGCGGATTCAAACCACAGCCTGGCGCGCCGCACTCTCATGATGGGCACGATCTAGCTCTGCCGCCGAACAGTGCTCAGGAGGCATCCCCAGTGCCGCTCTGACCCTTAGCTCGGAGCCGACTGCGCCAATCGAGGACGGGTGGCTGGACGCCACCTCGGGTGCTGCAATTTCTACGGCGATCAAGCCGAACACCAGTCTTTTCCTTTGCGAAGCTCGTGACTCCAAGGTGCCGGACTCCTTTCCGGACTCCGAACCTTCCGCGCCCCTGCCGATCAAACCCGATTGGGCGCCGATCATGGAGTTCGCCGCCGCAGACATCTTTCAGCACTCGCCCTTCGGCGACATTCTGAATTCACTAAAGTCTCTCTCTCTATCAAGAGAGCCCTGGCCGGACTATGGTCAGCAAGGTTGGGATGCGGACGACGAACAAATTCAAAGCCCACCCACCACCCACTTCGTAGCCAGTGTCGATGATTTAACCGACATGCTCGACTTCGACTCCGAAGACATCGACGGTATGGACGCCGATGAAGGAGATGACGAAGAACCAGCGCCTATAGGGCACTGGAAAGCCACCTCGTCATATGACATATACATGGTGGACACTCCAAAAGAAGGGAATGGAGATGGAACAACGGAGGATGACCCCTCCAAGAAGCAGCCTAAGCGTCGGCATCAGCAGCGCCGCTCTAAATCCCGCCAAAGCAAAAACGGCGATACCGGCATGGGAGATAATAACACCCCGGACAGTGCCGAAGACAACCCCCTCCAGCAGGATTCAGCATAAGAGGATGGAGAAGCCAACCCTCATGAGAGAGTGGCAGACAGGGAGGTCGAGGACGATAATTACATGCCTCCCTCCGAAGACGAGGCAAGCCTCGACGATGACAAATTTGTCGTGCCTGAGGATCCCGTCGAACAGGAGCATTTCAAACGCAGGCTTATGGCCACGGCAAACAGCCTCAAGAAAAAACAGCAACAGCTTAGAGCTGACCAAGACTTGCTAGCCGACCGATGGACTGAAGTCCTTGCGGCCGAAGAGCATGAACTCGAACGCCCCTCCAAGAGCTACCCAAAGTGCAGGCTGCTACCCCGATTAGAGGAGGAAGCAACTAAACCAACATCACCAGCGTATGATGCGGCCGACCGGCCACCTCGTGGCCACGACAGAGAGTCCTCTCGGCCATTAATTCAAGCCGCACCCTGACGCCGCTCAAAAAGTACCAAGGCACGGGGAAACGTGCCAGACCTGCGAGACATATTGGAGGACAAGGCAAGGCAAACAAGATCGATCTACGGATCGCGTGGGCGCCCCACGACACGTGACGATAACCGTCATGCCGGATATGGCAAATACGGCCAGGCCGAACACATCAGACAAAGCTCATCTGGGCTACGTCATGATATAGCCCAGTACAGAGGCGCCGCACACCCACTATGCTTCACAGGTGAAGTAATGGATCATCAAATCCCCGAGGGTTTTAAACCCATAAACATTGAATCATATGATGGCACAACAGATCCCGCGGTATGGATCGAGGATTATCCCCTTCATATCCACATGGCCCACGGTGATGATCTAATCGCTATAAAATACCTCCCACTCAAGCTTAAAGGACTAGCTCGGCATTGGCTTAACAACTTGCCAGCAGAGTCAATTGGTTGCTGGGAGGACCTGGAAGCCGCATTCCTTGACAATTTCCACGGCACTTATGTGCGACCACCAGACGCCGATGACCTAAGCCACATAATTCAGCAGCCAGAGGAATCGGCCAGACAATTCTGGACACGGTTCCTAACCAAGAAAAATCAAATAGTCGACTGTCTGGATGCAGAGGCCCTCGCAGCCTTCAAGCATAACATCCGAGACGAATGGCTTGCCCGGCACCTAGGACAGGAAAAGCCGAAATCCATGGCAGCCCTCCAACACTCATGACCCGCTTTTGCACGGGAGAAGACAGCTGGCCAGCTCATAGTAATAACATGACCAAGAGCCCCGGTAATTCGGATACCAAGGACAACAATGGTCGGTCGCATCACAACAAATACAAGCACCACATTAATGGCGACAATGCTGAGGATACGGGAGTCAATGCCGGATTTCGAGGCTCCAAACCCGGTCAGCGGAAAAAGCCTTTCAAAAGAAGTACTCCGGGCCTGTCCAATTTGGACCGAATACTTGATAGCTTGTGCCAAATACATGGCACCCCCGAAAAACCAGCCAATCACACCAACAAGGATTGTTGGGTGTTCAAGCAGGCAGGCAAGTTAAGCGCCGAAAACAGAGACAAGGGGCTGCATAGCGATGACGAGGAGGAGCCCCGACCGCCGAACAACAGGGGACAGAAGGGCTTTCCCCCACAAGTGCGGACGGTGAACATGATATACGCAACCCACATCCCCAAAAGGGAGCGGAAGCGTGCACTCATGGACGTATACGCATTGGAGCCAGTCGCCCCAAAGTTCAACCCGTGGTCCTCCTGCCCGATCACTTTTGATCGAAGGGACCACCCCACTAGCATCCGCCACGGCGGATTCGCCGCGTTGGTTCTAGACTCAATCATTGACGGATTTCACCTCACTAGAGTCCTCATGGACGGCGGTAGTAGCCTGAACCTGCTGTATCAGGATACAATGCAAAAAATGGGCATAGATCCCTCAAGGATTAAACCCACAAAGACGACCTTTAAAGGCGTCATACCAGGTGTAGAGGCCAACTGTACAGGCTCAGTTACACTCGAAGTGGTCTTCGGATCCCCGGATAATTTCCGAAGCGAGGAGTTAATCTTCGACATAGTCCCGTTCCACAGTGGCTATCACGCCCTTCTCGGATGAACCACATTTGCAAAGTTCAATGCGGTGCCGCACTACGCATACCTCAAGCTCAAGATGTCGGGCCCTCGAGGAGTCATTACGGTCGACGGAAACACCGAACGCTCTCTCCGAATGGAGGAGCATACAGCGGCCCTAGCGGCGGAAGTACAAAGTAGCCTCTCAAGGCAATTCTCCAGTCCGTCTATTAAACATCCGGACACCGTCAAGCGCGCCCGGAGTAACCTACAAAAAGACCGCCTGGCACGTTCCGAGCAAGTGTAGCAGTGCGGCCCCAACCCCAACCCTCATGAAATTGCGAAACCACTCCTACGCGTACATAACTACACCCTGGAAATACCATGGGCATAAGGGGAGGGGCACAACCACGGCACACCCAACAGGCGGCTCAACCGCACTAGGGGCTCCAAATTTGTCATTTCTTTTTTCTTACTTTCAGGACTCCATTCTCCGGAAGGCTTGTCCGGCAACACAATCACCGAATACATGATGCAACAGCCAGGGAGGCAGCAAGCTACGTCGAATGTCTAGGTGGTCTCTTTAACGAGCTAAATACCAGTCTTACATAAAGTCCTGCAGCTTGCCCCTAGAGGGGGACATGTCAAATTATCCCATCTCTTGCTTATCGCACTATTTGTATCGTTCTGCTTTCACAGCAGCCTTTTAATAAACAATACATAGCTCTTGTCTATTATTGCATTCATTTTTTATGTAAATATGTTCAGTTATGACATTATGCAACCGTACACTCTGGTACGGCCAATACACCAGGGGCTTAAGTACCCCAAAATATGGTGTGAGAAGACCGAACACTCTCACGAGTGCGGCACCCCGAACTTATAGCATTATATGCATCGGCTCGGAATCATGTCCTTGGTCAATAGTTGGGTTTGCCCGGCTCCCATGTTTTGGTAACTTACGTTCCATTATATCGGCTAAGGTAGCACTGGGAGAACTACTGCGATTGTGCCCCAGTTGAGTTGGGTTGAGCACCTCAGTAGAGAAAGCTAAAACTGACCATCATGATAGGGCGAGAGGCGGTCGCTGTTCGAGAGGTTTTTGAGTCCCTAAAGACTTATGCCACTTAAAGCGAGGAGCTGGCTTTGTCCAGCCTAGGCATGGATAGCGCCCCGAACTTGGTCTTCCGAATACTAGGGGCTTCGCCGAAATTTAAAATTATAGAATTCTATGGCTAAGTGAGAGTGATAAAGCATTATAGTCCGATTGCCTTGTTCGTTGTGCTGAGCGCCTCCCTCGAAGGACCCAAGAATGGGAACAAGAGCGCTCAGGTTTATCCCGAACACCCCAGCACTCGTGGCATGGGGGTAGAAGCCGATGACTTGCATCTCTCAGATTCAATAAACGGCCGCACAGAAGGTAATATTTTAAATTCAACAAGCGTTGCTTAGTGCATATGAACAAGTTTTCAGCGCACAGGATAAACACGAGCGAGTTTACTCAAAAATTACATCCCTGGTACATTCATTCGCTACAAGGCGGGCACCCTTCAGGACGCCCTCATAATACATTTCGGGCCTGCGATGCTCCTTCCCCTCCGGTGGCCCTTCTGTCACCAGCTTCTTAGCATCCAGCTTGCCCCAGTGCACTTTAGCACGGGCAAGGGCCCTACGGGCGCCTTCGATGCATACGGAGCGCTTGATGACTTCAAGCCGTGGACAGGCATCCACCAGCCACCTCACCAGCCCAAAGTAGCTCCTAGGCAGGACCTCCCCAGGCCACAGCCGGCCTATAAGGCCCTTCATGGCCTGTTGGGCTACCTTATGGACCTTGACCAGCTGCTTCAGCTGGTCGCTCAAGGGCACCGGGTGTCCGGCTTCAGCATACTGGGACCAGAACACTTTCTCCGTCGAGCTCCCTTCTTCGGCTCGGTAGAATGCGGCGGCGGCGGACACACTGTGGGCAGATCTGCGAATGCTCCTAGAGAGCTCCGGACTCGGGTAAGTAACAAATAATTCACTTTCACGTGCTTGCTTTGCATAAAGAATGCCTTACCCGCCGCTATCTTCTTCATCGCCTCAATTTCCTAGAGGGCTTTTTGGGCTTCGGCCTTGGCGGATTTGGCTCTCTCAAGGGCCGAGGCAAGCTCGGACTCTCGAGTCTTTGATTCAAGCTCCAATCTCTCGTGTTTCTTCACAAGAGCATGGAGCTCTTGTCGTACCTCCTCCGCCCGCGCCTCCTGCATTTAACGCTCGATGCGCTCCACGGCCGCATTGTCGTCGGCCTTGGACAGCGCTTCCTTCAGGGTCGCCACCTCGGTTGTGGCCCCTGTAACATTCACGTTGGTCCTGTCACTATTTGCATCCATGTATTTTTATATATACTTACATAAGGTACTATCTACCTTCTCTGTCCTCGAGCTGCCTCTTGGCAAGGCCGAGCTCGTTCTCGGACCGCTCGAGGCTCTGCTTCAATGCATCGACCTCCACAGTCAGTGCGGCAGAGGTCAGCAGCACAGCCTGCATTCCCATATTGACATATTTATATTAGACTCCTGCGTATATCTTTTTAGATCCTCAGTCCGGCTTTTCTTTTCGAACACCGAACTGAGCATCAGGGGATATTGTCTATGCGGTAATATTCTTACATGTCTTAAATAACATACCTCAAAGCCTGTTAGAAGGCTGGCACAGGCTTCTGTCAGCCCGCTCTTGGTGGACTGAACCTTCTGGATCACCGCACTCATAATAGTGCGGTGCTCCTCGTCGATAGAGGCGCCGTTGAGCACCTCCAGCAAATTATCCGGTGCCTCCGGTTGGACGGAGGTCACTGGCGTCGTAGGCTTGCCCTTCTTATGAAGGGGCCGCCTGCCTGACTCCGAAACCACTGAAGGTTCTGGTGCAGCGTCCGACCCAGGTCCGGACTTAGAGCCCTTTGGGTTTTTATCCCCTTTGCTCCTGGAATCTGGAAGCTCGCCTTGCGGCGCCTCCGGGGCTACCTCCTCCTGGCTCGTCCCCTTTTGGGACTCCACCTCGGCATCATCCATGGGGCGAGGGGAGGTAGCGGTCGGGAGTGAAAGACTATTCACATCCGACGAATCCAGGGATCCACTCGACGAAGCGTCGAGCTGGGCCTTGGGCGGACTGCATGATTATGTTCGGCGTTAGAAGATACTGTGCAGTAAAGGAACACCATGAGTTATTCTGGTATCCGAATACTTACGATTTTGCCAGGGGCTTGGCCCTGGATGGCCACTCCTCTTCGCCGTCGTCGGCGTTGGTGGAATAGTCCGGGAGAAGGGTTTTTCCCTTCTTGGACCCTCCGGCCCCCCTAGTTGGTGTGGCCTTCCTTTTCTTTCCTCCCCCCATTGGAGGGGGAGAGGCCTCTTCTTCCTCCTCCTCGCGTTCGTGGGAGGAGTGCGCTTCGGAGTCATCGGACGAGGAATCCGACACTACCAGGCGCCGGGAACTCTTTCGAGTTCCCGTGGCCTTCTTCTCCGGCACAACGTGAGGTGCCGGGACCAGCAGCTTCGCCAAGCGGGCATCAGCTGGGCCTTCGGGCAAAGGAGCCGGACAGTCGATCTGTCCGGACGTCTTCTTCCAGTCCTGTCAAAGGAACGGGGGCTTAGATCGCGCATCGAGTCAAACTATGAAAAAACAAGCTTCCCGTAAAGGGTAAAACAAGCTTACCGCGCTGGCTTGGCACTTCACGCAGAATCCGTGATCCTCGGTAATGGGAGGGTGAGCCTCGGAGCCCTTGAATAGCACCTTCCAGGCGGCCTCGTGCATTGTGTCAAAGAGCCTGGACAGAGTTTGGTGTTGGGCCGGGTCGAACTCCCACATGTTAAAAGCCCGCCGTTGACACGGGAGGATCCGGCGGAAGAGCATGACCTGGACTACATTGACAAGTTTAACCTTCTTCTCCGTCAGGTTCTGGACGCAGGTTTGGAGTTCGGTCACCTCTTCCAAATTACCCCACGACAGGCCCGTCTCTTTCCAAGAAGAGAGCCGTGTGGGGATGCCAGATCGGAATTCGGGGGCCGCTGCCCAGTCAGGGTCACGCGGCTCAGTGATGTAGAACCACCCCGATTGCCACCCTTTGATGGTTTCCACAAAGGAGCCCTCGAGCCATGTGACATTGGGCATCTTGCCGACCATGGTGCCTCCGCACTCCGCTTGCCGGCCTCCCACTACCTTCGGCTTGACATTGAAGGTCTTTAGCCACAAGCCGAAGTGGGGCTTGATGCGGAGGAAGACCTCACACACGACGATAAACGCCGAGATGTCGAGGATGAAGTTCGGGGCCAAATCGTGGATATCCAGGCGGTAGTAGAACATGAGCCCCCGGACAAATGGGTGGAGTGGGAAGCCCAGTCCGCGGAGGAAATGGGGGAGGAACACCACCCTCTCATGGGGCCTAGGGGTGGGGATGAGCTGCCCCTCATCTGGGAGCTGGTGCGCGATGTCGTTGGACAAGTATCCGGCTTTCCTCAACTTTTTGATATGCCCCTCCGTGATGGAGGAGGCCATCCACCTGCCTCCCGCTCTGGACATGGTTGGAGAAGGTTGAGGTGGGAAGTGCGGACTTGGGCGCTGGAGCTCGAGTGCGCGGAAATGGATAAGCAAAGGAGGAAGAAGGCGTAGATGGAAAGGGTGGATCCTTATCCCCTTATATGGGCGGGCGAAACTATGTACCCCCACCAGCCTGGTAAAACTCGCTTATCTCCCAAGCACCATGATTAATGGCACGGTTGGGTTACCCACACCCGTATTGATGAGAATCCCAGAATAAGGGGACACGATCTCTGCTTTGACAAGACATGCCAAGGAAACCACCTCGCTATGCTGAGGTGGGACAGTAAAACAATTCGAATAAAGGCTTGGTTGTGGCATGATGACACGCTGCGGAATTCGTCAGCAGATTAGATTTGTACAAATATTATTCTCTCTACGGTGGTATGTGGAACTTATTTTGCAGAGTCGGCACTATCCTTGTGTTCAACATCTTCTATGAAGTATTCGGAGCTGGAACCCACCTTGCAATGCCGAAGACAATTTGCGCTCGGACTCGTCGTCATTGAAGCCTGGTTCAGGGGCTACCGAGGGAGTCCCGGATTAGGGGGTGTCCGGATGGCCGGACTATGACCTTTGGCCGGACTCCTGGACTATGAAGATACAAGATTTAAGACTTCATCCCGTGTCCGGATGGGACTTTCCTTGGCATGGAAGGCCAGCTTGGCGATACAGATATGTAGATCTCCTCTCATTGTAACTGACTCTGTGTAATCCTAGCCCTCTCCGGTGTCTATATAAACCGGAGAGTTTTAGTCCGTAGGACGAATAACAATCATACCATAGGCTAGCTTCTAGGGTTTAGCCTCTCTGATCTCGTGGTAGATCTACTCTTGTACTACCCATATCATCAATATTAATCAAGCAGGAGTAGGGTTTTACCTCCATCGAGAGGGCTCGAACCTGGGTAAAAACATTGTGTCCCTTGTCTCCTGTTACCATCCGCCTAGACGCACAGTTCGGGACCCCCTACCCGAGATCCGTCGGTTTTGACACCGACACTGTGCCTGAGGAAGCTTCCTGTCGTCCGCCCCGTGAGGCTTGGTCCCTTGCGAGGGTCTTGAACTTGTGTTGACGAAGATGGGCCGCACTTGGCCACTCCTTGAGCCACGCCGCAGGCCGCAGGCAGGCAAGTCTGGGTACCCCCGTTCCCAGAACGCCGACAGTAGCCCCCAGGCCCAAGGCGCGCCCGGACTTGGCTTAACAGAGAAGCGAAGGGGAAAGTGGGAAGCGCCGCGGGTCCCAATAGCCTGCGGCCTTGGGCACCGCGTGCCGGTTGATTGGACGTGGGAGTCCCTGTTTCCGCATGCCCCTTATTTTGCACCCGGCTAGGCGGACCCGTGGTTGCACACAGTCATCCCTCTTTTCGTTGTTCGTGCGTCTCCTGCTCTTCCTTCCCTTGAGCTCCAACCTCTGCTTCCAATCCAATCTCGAACTCTCCCCTTTCTCACCTCCATGGCGCCAACGAAGAAGGAGAAGGGGAAGAAGCCCGCGCTTTCGCCCCGTTCGCCGCCGTCGGTGGCTCCCGCCGTCGATCAGTCGATCATACCCAATCTAGAAGCTCTGGACAAGGTCAGATCTGCCCTTGCCACCATCTTCAAAGAGTGCGGGAGGATGATAGTCTGGCCCGCATCTCACTTCTCCATTGACAGAGTAGTCACCAAGGTCCGGTTCTTCGTCGATGCCCTGTGGGCGGGACTGGTTCCCCCCTTTTCCGATTTCTTCAATGTTGTACTTTCCCATTATCAGATCCACATGATGCACTTGGGTCCCGAATCCATTACTCTTCTAGCCGTTTTCGCCTTTGTTTGCGAGGCGATGGTGGGCATTCCTCCTTCAGTTGCCCTGTTGTGCCATTTCTTCTCTTTGCGCCTTAGCGACCCCACTCAATGCTCGGGGTGCGTGAGCTTCCTCGCCGTACCAGAGACGGCTTCCTCGGGGATTGATTTCAGCCTTCCTCCGCCCGCGGCTGGGTTCCGAGAGCGGTGGATGTATGTGGATGTCGGAGTGCCCAGCCCCCTGCTCTTGGAGCCAACCTTGCCCGCTGTACCCAGCTCGGGCTGGGGCCATGAGATGCTCACGAGCCCCCGGCTCGCCTTTGTCTGGTGTCGCTTCGGGAACTTGAGGGCGCTCGATGTGACGGCGCCCAAGGTGGTGAAGGAGTTCCTTCAGAGCCACATTGCCCCTCTCTAGCGTCATTCTCGCCGGATATGGGCCTTTGGGGCGTGAAGACCGTATGAGGCTCCAGAAGGAAGATCTGGCGCCCGAAGTGCTAAGGAAGGTCCTCATGATTCTGATTGGGGATCCTTCCCTAGGTAGCCTTCGACAGGGAGCTGCCCTGCTGTACCTTTGCTCGGGCAGGGCTGACTTTGTGAAGCAGATGCCCAACTTCGATGAATGGGGGCTGCGCCCAGCAGGCCTCATGGGACCTCGTGAGAACCCAATTGCGGTGGTTGCCCTCCCAGTTGCCCGCGGCGGTCCTTCCTCGAGTGGTGGAGCCGGGAGGCAAGGGCCGTCGGGGGCTGAGGGGGCTGTCGTCGAGATAATGACACCGCGCAGAACTGAGGTGGCACCTCCTAAAGCCTGTCCTGTGGCAGCCGCAGGCGTCGAGCTGCGGCCTGCGGCTCCCATGGCAGAGGCTCCCGAGGCCCCGGCCGCCCTCCATGAGGCGGCGCCTGGCGGTGTACTCCAGGGCGATGCCTCTGACGCCGGTTACCTTGACGCTTCTTCCTTGCCGCAGACTGACCCTTGCGCCGAGCTCCTAGGCCGCTTCCGTGTGGACTTCGAGGCCCTCCGAAAGAGAAAGGAGGTCTTGGGTGGTGATGATTAGCTCTGCCGCCTATTGAAGCGCAGGAAGTACTTAGCCATTGATGAGTAAGCCTTCTCCTTTCTTAGTCCCTTACTTTCCCGTTGCTTTAGCTGACCATCGCCCTGCAGGGTCCTCCCTACCAAGTTCATGGAGACGGTTGAGGAGCCATCCCCCAGGCTTCGCCCTCCCCACCGACTCCAAGCATCCCAATCTTGGGTACCACCCTTGCTGTGAGGCCAGTTGGAGAGGTGAGCCATCCAGCGGAGCATCCTGATTCGGTGCGCCTCGTGCCCCTCCTTCGCTAGCTCTCCCGGGGCACAGCCAGCCTGCCCCGAGCTCCTCCTTTGGTCGTGGACGGCGACTGGCTGAGGTCGATCTCACATTCTTCCTTGGGGGACGAACTGGCCCTGGGCCAGGCTCCTGGCGGGGCGTGCCCGGCCATCACGAGGGCGCCAACCCTAGCCCCCTGCCTAGAGGGGGCGTGTCGGTCCACGGCCCTCCGCATGCGCCAGGGGGCGGAGGACGACGCGGAAGACGTGCTCGGGCGTGCTCGGGAGCGCCGCGCCCTTCGCCAATAGTTTCTCCAGAGGGTGGCTGATGCAGTAAGCCACCTCGGTGCGGAGCTTGCCGGCGAGGACGCGCGTCTTAAGGCCGAAGGCCTGCGCCTTGCTGAGGAAAGGCGCAAGCTAAAGGTAGCCGTCGCCCTTGCGCATCATCAATGTAACGTTGACAATGTGAAGGCCGAAGCGTCGCTGGCGGCTTCACGGGAAGCCTGCTCCCAAGCCGTCGAGGAGGCACAGACCGACGGCGCAAGGCTGCAGAGGAACGCGTGTGGGAGCTCCAGGCTTGGAGCAACTCCTTGGAGCAGCAGGTGGAGCTGTGTCAGGCGGCTCTTGTGTCTCTGAAGGGGGCTTCCATCGACCAGGCGGAGCTCCAGAGACGTGAGGAGGCACTGGCGCTAGAGACCGCTGAGCGCACCCTTGATCTTGAGCGGTTGGAGACGAGGGAGCGCCTGGTGGCACTGGTGGAGGATGATGTCAGTGTGCGGGAAGCCCGAGTCCAAGAGGAGGTTGATCGTCGCGTGGCAGAGGCTCGCTCGAATCTTGAGCGCGAGTATGGGGAAAGGCTGGAGCTGATTAGGGCCGAAGCGGAGGGCAGGACCGCTGCCATTAAGGCCAAGCTGGATGAAGTGGCGCGGCGTGCGGACGCTTCTGGGGCCGCCCTTGGCGCTGCGCAGGTGGAGCTGGCTTCCTCCCGCACCGAGGTGCTCCTTCTTCATTAGAGGGTTGATGAAGCTGAGGCTGTTGCACGGCGGAACGAGGACGAGATACGTCAGCGGCAGACCCTGGAGCATATGCATGGCCCCATGCTTCGCGAGCTCCGGGAAAGGGCTAATGCGGCCTTGGGCAACATCTGTGAGGCAACCGTGGAGGAGCCCCATGAGGTTAACTATGCCGGCAACCTTCGGTTCTTCACTGATGTGGTGATGCAGCTGGAGACTCGGTCGGGCAGGGCCGACATGTTGGTGGAGGAGAGGAGCCGAGCCCTGCTTGGACGTGCTTTTTCTCACGTCTTCAGTCATCTTCAGAACATGGACCCCCACTTTGACTTCAACGCCGCCATCGCACCGGTACCCGTGGCCATCCGGGGCGACCTGGCGCATTGGGTGGAGGACAACGGGGACGCCCTTGTTAGGGCCTTCACTGCCGATGACGACGGCGTGGTCGTGGTGCCGATGAGGGCGGTGTGGTGAATGATCCGGATGCTGATGACGGCGATGTAGCGGACAATGGCGAGGCCAGCGACGCCAGTGATGACTCCGGAGGTGCCCCTGAAGATGCATTGGGAGATTTATCCGATTGACCGCACGTCATTCCTGCTGTTTTATCCAGCGCAGGGAGAGTTCGGGCTTGGCCCTGAAGGTCGTAAGAGCATTTTGGGAGGGGAAGCCCCTCGTGTAAAAACTTGCAGTTAGCGTATTTGTAGACATGATGTCGCATGCATGCTTATGCCGAGCGATTGGCCTCGTGATGAGTCAGTTGTCTTGTTTACATTCGACCCGCGTGGGTCCTGAGCGAGCCCACTGATCCTGTGATAAGAACCTCCTGAGAGGAAGTAGTGACAACAGTCCAGGCTGCGCACATGCCTGGCCCAGCCCGACTCGCGAGGGGCTCGCGAAGGGAGGCAGCTGATGTTAGCTTTGGACGCAAAGCCGAAACCAGAACGCGAGAAATTGCTCGAACGAGACTAAACACCCCTTCCCCGAACACACACAAGTTTCAAGCTCAAATTCAACTTAAATTCAAACCAGGGAAATTGACAACCAAGAGAAAGGCAAAAAAGCAAAAAAAGGTCGCGTCCGGCACCTAGTCTAGTATTCAACGTCTTCTCACCAGCGCTGAGCTAAGTGCTGCCACTGGGCATGGGCGGGAGCCCCCGAGGCCCGAGGGCAGTTCCCCGGAGACTCCGGGGCGTGTACAGCCCCACTCATTATTACGTGAGAGTGTCATGGGGCGGCGAGCTTCATAGGCACTGGGCCTTCTTCACAGGTACCGGCCTTGCTTCATATCGCCAGACGAGGGCCCCGCCTTGCGCCACACTCTATTGCCATCGACGACGGCCAGAGACCGGGGATGCTGCCGATGGGATAGAGCGGTCGCCAGCGGTTCCCCCGACGACCACGGGTCCTCTGCCGGGGGCAGGCCCTAGGGCACCTCCCCGGAAGAGGGCCTACCTCCTGAGGACGCCTTGCTCCAAGCGCCGCGGGGGTGAGGCCGGATCTCGGCCCCTCTCCTGCAGCCCCCGGTGCCCTCCTCCTGAGGGGTAAGAAGCTGCTGGATTGGGGCAGCCATCTGCCATGGCGACTTGTACCTCCTGTCACCCATGATTAGCGTAAGCTTGCTACTAAGGAATTAGTGGTACCCGATAGTCGCTGCCTCCAACGCGGTCAACTAGGCTCTCCTGGGGCTCCTGAAAGAGCTCAGCTTCCGGTGTCTCCTCCCCCTAGCCTGGGCCGAGGAATGAGCCATCTTCTTCCAGCGTGCGCCCTTGATCTACCATGTGGGGCACATACACTTCTTGGGCCGCCGCCCCGAACGCCTCGTTGTAGTGCCCCGCGTGCCACGAGGTCCTGCTCGAGGTCCCAACTTGGGGGTGATAGCGTGACGTCCCGCCGGGACTGTGGGCTACAGTGAATGCCCCTTCGCTGGTCGGAGGCGGAGCCGGCACTGTTGGCAGCCCGGCGCTAATGGCCAGGTTGGCGTTGGGGGGCCTTCGAACCTGCCCGGAGCTGCACGGGCGCGTATGATGCCTCCGTGTGGTCCGCCCCTGAACCTGAGGTGGCAGCTGGGCACATAAGGGGTGAGCCCACGAGGCGGCGGAGCCTAGGAGCTCTGCCACCCGCTCCAGTAGCACGTCGTGGCCGCCCTCCAGCAGCTTGCATCATAGTAGTTCTCGGGCCACCGTAAGCGCGGCCCTTGAGTTCGCCTGCTCTCGCCAGGTGTACGGCGTTGTGGCTGTGGCGTGGCTTGAGGCCCTTGCTGCCGACCGCACCTGCCGTGGAGTGAGAGCTGGTGATGCCTGGCCGCGTCGCCCGCGGGCTGCCTAGGGCACAAGGTTGAGGTCGCCCTGCGCGGGCGGCCCGGTGCGGCCAGGCCAGGCCGCCCAGGGGTCGGGGTTGCCCGTTGGGTCGCTGGACATGATGACGACGATGTGATGGAACGCAAGGCGTGGAGGAAAGATTCCAGCGCACCCCTACGTGGCGCGCCAAATGTCGGATTTCGGGTTCCGGCAGACCCTTAAGGTTCGAACTCTGGGGTGCGCTCGGAGATCACTCCCCCTATTGATACGTCTCCAACGTATCTATAATTTTTGATTGCTCCATGCTACTTTATCTACTGTTTTGGACTATATTGGGCTTTATTTTCCACTTTTATATTACTTTTGGGACTAACCTATTAACCGGAGGCCTAGCCCAGAATTGCTGTTTTTTGCCTATTTCAGTATTTCGAAGAAACAGAATATTAAACGGAGTCCAAACGGAATGAAACCTTCGGGAACGTGATTTTCTCACCGAACATGATCCAGGAGACTTGGACCCTACTCCAAGAAGTGCCAGAGGCGGTCACGAGGGTGGAGGGCGCCCCCCTGGGCGCGCCCCCTGCCTCGTGGACCCCCTGTTGCTCCACCGACGTACTCCTTCCTCCTATATATACCTACGTACCTCTGTCAGATCAGATACGGAGCCAAAAACCTAATTCCACCACCACAACTTTCTGTATCCACGAGATCCCATCTTGGGGCCTATTTTGGAGCTCCGTCGGAGAGGGAATCTACCACGGAGGGCTTCTACATCAACACCATAGCCTCTCCGATGAAGTGTGAGTAGTTTACTTCAGACCTTCGGGTCCATAGCAAGTAGCTAGATGTCTTCTTCTCTCTTTTTGGATCACAATACAATGTTCTCCCCCTCTCTTGTGGAGATCTATTCGATGTAATCTTCTTTTTTGCGGTGTGTTTGTTGAGACCGATGAATTGTGGGTTTATGATCCAGCTTATCTATGAATAATATTTGATTCTTCTCTGAATTCTTTTATGTATGATTGAGTTATCTTTGCAAGTCTCTTCAAATTATCCGTTTGGTTTGGCCAACTAGATTGGTAGTTCTTGCAATGGGAGAAGTGTTTAGCTTTGGGTTCAATCTTGCGGTGTCCTTACCTAGTGACAGAAAGGGTTGCAAGGCACGTATTGTATTGTTGCCATCGTGGATAACAAGATGTTTTTTTTATCATATTGCATGAATTTATCCCTCTACATCATGTCATCTTGCTTAAGGTGTTACTCTGTTTTTAACTTAATACTCTAGATGCATGCTGGATAGCGGTCAATGAGTGGAGTAATAGTAGTAGACGCAGAATCGTTTCGATCTACTTGTTTTGGACGTGATGCCTATAAACATGATCATACCTAGATAATCTCATAATTACTCGCTTTTCTATCAATTGCTCAATAGTAATTTGTTCACCCACCGTAGAATACCTATGCTCTTGAGAGAAGCCACTAGTGAAACCTATGGCCCCCGGGTTTATTCTCATCATATCAATCTCCATTACTTTATTTACTTGCTTTATTTTTACTTTGCTTTTTACTTTTTACTTTGCATCTCTATATCAAAAATACCAAAAATATTATTTATCATCTCTATCATATCTCACCCTCATAAGTGACTGTGAAGGGATTGACAACCCCTAATCGCGTTGGTTGCAAGTAGCTATCGTTTTGTGTAGGTACGAGGGACTCGTGCGTGATCTCCTACTGGATTGATACCTTGGTTCTCAAAAACTAAGGGAAATACTTACGCTACTTTACTGCATCATCCTCTCCTCTTCGGGGAAATCCAACGCAGTGCTCAAGAGGTAGCTAGAAGAATTTCTGGCGCCGTTGCCGGGGAGTTTGCGCAAAAGTCAACCATACCAAGTACCCATCACAATCCCTATCTCTCGCATTACATTATTTGCCTCTCGTTTTCCTCTCCCCCACTTCACCCTTGTCGTTTTATTCGCCCTCTCTTTCCCAATCTCCTCCTCTCTTTCTCTTTCGCCTTTTTCTCGTTTGCCTTTGCTTGTGTGTTGGAGTACTTGTTGCCATGGCACAAGATAATACCAAGTTGTGTGATTTCTCGAATACCAATAATAATGATTTCCTTAGTACTCCGATCGCTCCTCTTAATAATGATGAGTCTTGTGAAATCAATACCGCTTTGCTGAATCTTGTTATGAAAGATCAATTCGCCGGCCTTCCTAGTGCAGATGCCGCTACTCATCTAAACAATTTTGTTGATTTGTGTGATATGCAAAAGAAGAAAGATACGGATAACAATATTGTCAAATTAAAGTTATTTCCGTTTTCACTTAGAGATCGTTCTAAAATTTGGTTTTCGTCTTTGCCTAAAAATAGTATTGATTCCTAGAACAAGTGCAAAGATGCTTTTATCTCTAAGTATTTTCCTCTCGCTAAGATCATCACTCTTAGGAACGATATTATGAATTTTAAACAACTTGATCATGAGCATGTTGCCCAATCTTGGGAAAGAATGAAATTGATGCTTCGCAATTGCCCTACTCATGGTTTGAATTTATGAATGATCATACAAAAATTTTATGCTGGATTAAATTTTGCTTCTAGAAATCTTTTAGATTCGGCCGCAGGAGGCACATTTATGGAAATTACATTAGGGGATGCTACAAAATTGCTTGACAATATTATGGCTTATTATTCTCAATGGCATACTGAAAGATCTTCTAGTAAAAAAGTGCATGCTATAGAAGAAATCAATGTGTTGAGTGAAAAGATGGATGAACTTATGAAGATGTTTGCTACTAAAAATACTTCTCTTGATCCCAATGATATGCCTTTATCTATGTTGATTGAGAATAATAATGAATCTATGGATGTGAATTTTGTTGGTAGGAATAGTTTTGGAAATAATGCATATAGAGGGAATTTTAATCCTAGGCCTTATCCTAGCAATCCTTCTAATAATTATGGAAATTCCTACAACAGCTCTTATGGAAATTTTAATAAGATGCCCTCTGAATTTGAGAGTAGTGTTAAAGAGTTTATGAATTCACAAAAGAATTTTAATGCTTTGCTTGAAGAGAAATTGCTTAAAGTTGATGATTTGGCTAGGAGCATTGATAGAATTTCTCTTGAAGTTGATTCTTTAAAGCTTAGATATATTCCTCGTAAGCATGATATCAATGAGTCTCTCAAAGCTATGAGAATTTCCATTGATGAGTGCAAGGAAAGAACCGCTAGGATGCGTGCTTCCAAAGATGCCTTTATTAAAGTGTGTTCTTCCGATTTCTATGAAAATCAAGATGAAGATCTAAAAGTTATTGATGTGTCCCCAATTAAATCTTTATTTTGCAATATGAATCTTGATGAAACTGAATATGATTTTCCTTTACCTAGAAGGTGTTCTAAGAATTCGGAGTTTCTAGATCTTGATGATGAAATTGATGAAAGTGGGATTGAAAGAAATAAAAATCTTGATGTTGCTAAACCCACTATTTTGGATCTCAAGGAATTTAATTATGAAAATTGCTCTTTGATTGGTTGTATTTCCTTGTTGCAATCCGTGCTAGATTCTCCTCATGCTTATAGTCAAAATAAGGCCTTTACCGAACACATTGTTGATGCCTTGATGCAATCTTATGAAGAAAAACTTGAGTTGAAAGTTTCTATCCCTAGAAAACTCTATGATGAGTGGGAGCCTACTATCAAAATTAAAATTAAAGATTATGAGTTTCATGCCTTGTGTGATTTGGGTGCTAGTGTCTCCACTATTCCCAAAACTTTGTGTGATTTACTAGATTTCCGTGACTTTGAAGATTGCTCTCTAAACTTGCATCTTGCGGATTACACTATTAAAAAGCCTATGGGAATAATTAGTGATGTTCTTATTGTTGCAAATAGGAATTATGTGCCCGTAGATTTTATCGTTCTTGATATAGATTGCAATCCTTCATGTCCTATTATTCTTGGTAGACCTTTGCTTAGAATGATTGGTGCGATTATTGATATGAAGGAAGGGAATATTAGATTCCAATTTCCCTTGAAAAAGGGTATGGAACACTTCCCTAGAAAGAAAATAAAATTACCATATGAATCTATCATGAGAGCCACTTATGGATTGCCTACCAAAGATGGCAAAACCTAGATCTATCTTCGCTTTTATGCCTAGCTAGGGGCGTTAAACGATAGCGCTTGTTGGGAGGCAACCCAATTTTATTTTGTGTTTTTGTTTTTGCTTCTGTTTAGGAATAAATAATCCATCTACTTTCTGTTTAGATGTGGTTTTATGTTTTAATTAGTGTTTGTGCCAAGTAGAACCTATAGGCTAAGCTATGATGATAGTTGATTTGATTCTGCTGAAAAACAGAAACTTTGCACTCACGAGAAAAAATTCAATAAATCACAGAAACGTGATTTTGCATTGATTCTTTTTTCTGCTCATCAATAAACAAATTGTCCAGTACTTCCTATTTTGGTAGAATTTTTATAGTTCCATAAGTTTGCGTTAGTTACATATTGCTACAGACTGTTCTGTTTTTGACAGATTCTGTTTTTCGTGTGTTGTTTGCTTATTTCAACGCATCTATGGCTAATAAATTAGTTTATAAACCATAAGGAAGTTGGAATACAGTAGGTTTAACACCAATATAAATAAAGAATGAGTTCATTACAGTACCTTAAAGTAGCCTTTTGTTTTCTTTCACTAACGGAACTCACGAGATTTCTATTGAGTTTTGTGTTGTGAAGTTTTCAAGTTTTGGGTGAATTCTTTTGATGGATTATGGAACAAAGAGTGGCAAGAGCCTAAGCTTGGGGATGCCCATGGAACCCCCAAGATAATACAAGGACACCAAAAAGTCAAAGCTTGGGGATGCCCCGGAAGGCATCCCCTCTTTCGTCTACTTCCATCGGTAATTTACTTGGAGCTATATTTTTATTCACCACATGTCATGTGTTTTGCTTGGAGCGTCTTGTATTATTTGCGTCTTTGCTTGTTAGTTTACCACAATAATCCTTGCTGTACACACCTTTTGAGAGAGCCATACATGATTTAGAATTTGCTAGAATATTCTATGTGCTTCACTTATATCTTTTGAGCTTGATATTTTTGCTCTAGTGCTTCACTTAGATCTTTTAGAGCACGGTGATGGATTTGTTTTAAAGAAACTATTGATCTCTCATGCTTCACTTAGATTATTTTGAGAGTCGTTAATAGCATGGTAATTTGCTTCATGTTAATATACTTGGTATTCAAGATATGTGAAACTTTCTTTTTAGTGAATTGAATACTAAGATAAGTTTGATGCTTGATAATTGTTTTGAGATATGGAGGTGATAGTATCAAAGTCGTGCTAGTTGGGTGATTATGAATTTGAGAAATGCTTGTGTTGAAGTTTGCAAGTCCCGTAGCATGCATGTATGGTTAAAGTTGTGTAACGAATTTGAAACATGAAGTGTACCTGGCTTGTGCATCCTTATGAGTGGCGGTCGGGGACGAGCGATGGTCTTTTCCTACCAATCTATCCCCTAGGAGCATGCGCGTAGTACTTGATTTTTGACGACTTCTAAATCTTTGCAATAAGTATATGAGTTCTTTTGACTAATGTTTAGTCCATGGATTATACGCACTCTCACCTTTCCGCCTTTGCTAGCCTCTTCGGTACCCTGCATTTCCCTTTCTCACCTTGAGGGTTGGCGCAAACTTCGCCGGTGCATCCAAACCCCGTGATACGATACGCTCTATCACACATAAACCCCTTTATATCTTCTCAAAACAGCCATCATACCTACCTATTTAAGGCATTTCCATAGCCATTCCGAGATATATTGCCATGCAACTTCCATCATCATCATCATGACATACATTACTTTTGTCATATTGCCATTGCATGATCATGTAGTTGACATCGTATTTGTGGCAAGGCCACCATGCATTATTTTCCATACATGTCACTCTTGATTCATTGCACCATCCCGGTACACCGTCGGAGGCATTCATATAGAGTCATATCTTGTTCTAAGTTTCGAGTTGTAATCCTTATGTTGTAATCAATAGAAGTGTGATGATCATCATTATTAGAGCATTGCCCAAAAGAAAAAAAAAGAAAAAAAGAAAAAAAAAGAGAAAAAAAAAGAAGAAAGGCCAAAAGAAAAAAAAGGAAAGGCCCAAAAAAAGAAAAAAGGGCAATGCTACTATCTCTTTTTCCACACTTGTGCTTCAAAGTAGCACCTTGTTCTTCATGTAGTGAGTCTCATATATTGTGCTTCAAAGTAGCACCTTGTTTCTCATGTAGTGAGTCTCATAAGTTGTTTTTTATACTAGTGGGAATCTTTCATTATAGAACTTGGCTTGTATATTCCTACGATGGGCTTCCTCAAATTCCCTAGGTCTTCATGAGCAAGCAAGTTGGATGCACACCCACTAGTTTTCTTTTGTTGAGCATTCATAGCTCTAGTGCATCTGTTGCATGGCAATCCCTACTCCTCATGTTGAAATCAATTGATGAGCATCTCCATAGCCCGTTGGTTATCCTCGTCAATGTGAGACTTTCTCTTTTTTGTCTTCTCCACACAATCCCCATCATCATATTCTATTCCACCCACAGTGCTATA
This sequence comes from Triticum aestivum, assembly GCF_018294505.1. NCBI lineage: Eukaryota > Viridiplantae > Streptophyta > Magnoliopsida > Poales > Poaceae > Triticum > Triticum aestivum. Next base: position 537,435,895 of record NC_057798.1, read on the forward strand.
TTCATGGCTCACGCTCATGTATTGCGTGAAGGTTGAAATTTTTTGAGATTATTTAAGTATGAAACAATTGCTTCGCTTGTCATCGGGGGTATAGAAGTTGGGAACATCTTTGTGTGACGAAAA